>NC_027756.1:24049258-24055515 GCF_000695525.1 Brassica oleracea var. oleracea
AACCGAGCCCACCACTTTCCGGACCACGACCGGCTTAGTGGTACCATTTGGGGAAGCAATGACCTGCAAAATACTACTAGAACCACCACGAGGTTCTCAAACAACACTACCAACACGAGGTACACACTATAAAAACATATAATAATCACACAATCACAATAATCCGGGTGCTTAGACTAGTCTTGCTATCCACTTAGCCCAGACATCGTCTCAAGCCTCAGATCCACAAACTTACACCTAGACCGGTCCAGCTATCCTAGCTCGGAAGCCATCTCCGATTTCAGGAACCTGCATTAAAAATTCGTGTTAACAAACAATTAACTGTGACTCACAGTGATTAAGCGATGTGGCTCGACTCTTTGATTCCGGATGTTGACCAAACCCTTTTTCTCCCCTCCAAATCTTCGTCTTGGTACCGTGATGTTAAATCCCAAAATCCAACGTCGATGTCTTGAATGGAATGGTCTGGACTGATCAGAACTCGGAAAAAACCTTCTTTCACTTCTGGACAGTCTTTCGGAACTTCCCGGCAGTTTATCGGTCTTCGGAAATGTCTATACTTCTAAAGCACCTCGCTTCTTTTTTTCTCTCTCTCTCTCTAGCCACGCTTTGCTTTGGTTTCTATGGAATGAGATGAGTAAAAGTGGTGAAGGGTGGCTGGGTATATATAGAAGTTGCCAGCCAATAAGAATGAGCCACCCGATCGCCTGTGTGTCGTCCTGCATGCTTCCGGTCGCATGTGTGGTGACACATGGGCATTCACATGCCCTGTTGCATGCCTCCATTACATGCCAGGAGACACCACCACGTCCACATATCTCTCAGCATGTCTGGGATTCATTTGTCTCGACACACGGGCCTCTGCATGTCGGTTCGCATGCGCAGATCGCAGGTACTGCGACACCTCGTGCTTCTGTGTGTCGAGCTGCATGGAAATGCTTCATGCATGTCTACACCTACTTATTTTGTTGACACTAAACAGGTTAAATAGTTGACACCACGTCCTGATCCCTTAGATCAAGCCATCTCGAGCTTCTCGGTCGATTTGCGCGATTTCGGCCCTTCTGGTAAATTTTCGTCCCGCAATCAATCCCGAATATTTTTCCATTCCCAATCTGATGAGCTGTATATTTTTAATAGACTCCAGACTAACCTTAACCTTGAGGATAAAAATATCCCGAGCCTTCGGCTTCCCCAAGAAATTCCATAAAACCGAAATTAGAGGTTTTTTTCTTTTTTTTTTAAGACGGCCTATTACATTGTCCAACGAGACAACATCCCATAAGCAGGAAAGTCACTTATCGTCCACAGAAGAAGTACTCGCATCGTAAAATTGTTTTTCAACGAACAATCATACGCCCTCACCCCTTCTGACCACAACTCCTTTAGCTCTTGTATCAATGATTGAAGTAAAACATCTAGCGACCGTTTTGGATGCTTCGGCCCAGGGATTAATATGGTTAAGAACATAAATTCTTGTTTCATGCACATTTCCGGCGGCAGATTGTACGGCGTATGAATGACTGGCCACAAAGAATATTGTCTCCCAGACATTCCGAATGGACTAAATCCATCGGTGCATAACCCAAGATAGACATTCCGAATATTTCTACTGAAATCTGGGTGTACCTTGTTGAAATGTTTCCACGCTCTTGCATCTGATGGGTGAGCGACCTCGCCATCCCTCTGGACATGTTAGGCATGCCACCTCATCGATGCAGCAGTCCTCTCAGATTGATATAACCTTTTCAACCTGTCTGTAATTAGTAGGTACCACATCCTTTGGTACGGTACCATATTCCTCCAACGTCCTTGTGGTTTGAATTGTGGTTTCTTGCAGAATCGACACTTTTCTAGCTTCTCATCATCTTTCCAGTAGATCATGCAGTTGTCGATGCAAACATCTATCATCTCCGAAGGCAACCCAAGACTATAAACCAATTTCTGAATCTCATAATAAGATTCAGCAGACACGTTGTCTTCTGGCAAATACTCTTTAAACAACTCCGTCCATGCATCCATGCAATTCTCAGGTAAATTATGATTCGTTTGATATTCATCATCCTAGCTACTAGAGACAATTAGAGAGACCTTCTCTACAACCAGTGTAGATTGGTTGATTTGCAGCATCTAGCATTTCATAAAACCTTTTTGCATCCAAATTAGGTTCTTCTACATTTCCAGTTCCATTAGCTATTGTTGTAGTTGTTTCTAAAAATGCATTAGTAATCATGTCTTGAACCCTATCATGATCTACCATCTGATCTTCTTGATGATAATTATATTCATTATGCAAATGATTCGGTTCTTCATTATTACTAGCATCCTCAAAATTATTATTACTACTACTTGCTTCATTTCTACCATAACCCTCTTCGTGTTGATACTAAATATAATATTGTGGTGTAAATCCTCTGTTTATTAAATATTTCCATACAGTTTCACTACGTGCAAATTTTGAGTTCTTGCATTTCCGACAAGGGCAGAACATTTTACCGCTTTCCTGCGTGATCGGTGTAGAGCCCGCCTGGTACATGAATGTCTCTAGTCCGCTCAGAAATGCATTCGTCACTCTCCCTTCCGAATCTTTATGGGAATACATCCAACTCCATAACTCGTAAATATTACCGCCATCCGCCATTTTTTTTTTAGAATTTTTTTCGGAATTTTTTTTTGGAAATTTTCGTGGAAATTGTTTTGGAAATTTTTTGGGAATTTTTTTTTTTATAATTTTTCTGGAATTTTTTTTCTCAAAATTTTTTTTCTTCTTTTCCTTTGTGTGTTTTGAGAGAGTGAGTTGTGAGAAATGACATATATATAGAAACATTTTCGAGCTTGGTAGGTGAAGTATAACAATGATTTTACTAGGAAAATTTTACTAGGGTTTTACATCTCTCTTACATCGGTTTTACAAGGAATTTACAACGAAATTAGACAATTCAAAGCACACTGAATACACGTTTTCACCAATAAATAACGGTAACATGTTTCGTCGTAATATCCTCGTAAATTTATGACGAATTTTGTTTGCGACGTACTTTCGTCGTAAATGTACATTGTATTTACGACGAAACTTTTTCCTTGTAATTTTACGTCTACGTTACGACGAATTTCTATTTCGTCGTAACATCCTCGTAAACTACTCGTAAGTTTACGAGAAAAAATTTTCCTCGTAACTTTTTATCGTTACGGAAATGTATTCTTGTAGTGATATACTATTTAAGGAAACTTGAGAGGGTAAATCACATTAAAATAAATATTTGTTAAGTGAAAATTTTAATTTTCTTATATTTTAAACGGTAATTAGATGAAAACTAATATTCACAAAAGTTATTAGTGTATACTTTTTGACGAAACAGTGTAAATTCGGTATTTTAGTACCTTTCTAATTTTAATATAGTGTGTACTAGAAAAAAGAGAAGAAGAGAATTGCAATAGTGCATGACTATTTACTATACATGAAAAGTTTGAAAAACAAAGTATTAAATAATTCATTTTAAAAGTTAACTAGACGTTGATCCGTTCTTAAAAGAGCGTTATATTTTTTGTTTTACATTTTGTTAGAAATTTAATTTTTATATTTGTGTGTTTTTAGTTATATATGTGCTTTTTTGTATAATATTTTTCTTAAATAATTAATAAAATATTTTAATAATTGTATTAAAATAGTTGGATCACGCATATATCAATAGGTCATGTACTGTTTTAATCAAATAGATTATACGACGTCATTTTATGTAGCATCTTTTCGTTGATATTTATGTTAGACTGGACCGGACAGAAAAGAGAATTTCCCAAAAAGAAAAAGTAGATGGCGACGTCGAAGCTTCAAGCACTCTGGAACCACCCGGCGGGACCTAAGACAAGTGAGTCAACTCAGATTCTGTTCACATTATTTCTTGACTTCCAATTTTCGTTTTATATTTATTTCGCTACATTCATGGAAATCAATTCGAATCTATGCATCATTCAAAATCTAACGATTTATGAATTTTAACCCTGTATGACATTTATTTGGTCTAATAATTTTTGGCTCTAATGTCTGACAATCCTGCGTTTGATTATTATGTTGTTACTCCTCTCTAACAACTTAATACTCTAATTGTAACCAATAAATGATTCAGCTCATTCTAATTTTTGGTCTTATCAGTTCATTTCTGGGCTCCAACTTTCAAATGGGGTTTAAGCATTGCTAACATTGCAGATTTCCAGAAACCTCCAGAGAATATTTCATACCTTCAGCAAATTGGTATATACACACATTGTGGTTAGTTACTACTTCTTAGTTGTACCATATCTCAAAATCTTCTGACTACAGTTATTCTAATTGTTTGTATAAGCTGTGACATGTACTGGAATGATTTGGTGTCGTTGTAGCACTGTAATCACTCCTGTAAGTTTCGCTTACTTCTTGCTTTTTGAGTTTGTTTTTTTGTAATGATTTCCTTATTGGAATATTTTTCTCGTTTTACAGAAAAACTGGAATTTGTTCAGTGTTAATGTTGCTATGGCAGCGACAGGAGTATACCAACTTTCTCGTAAAATAAAGTAAGAACAATATGATATCAAAAATAGTCAAATTACTTTACACGACATGATGATTCGTATGCATCAGTAAGTATCAGACGCCATTTTTGCTTTAGCGTTTGCGATCAACTAAGAATGTTTGCTTAATGTTTATAGGTATGATTATGTAACTGAAGGAGAGGCTGCTGCTGAAAATGAATGATGATGAAAAATTTGTGAAAGCTTTCTGATGAAAAGGTTCTTTCGCAAGTGTCTTGTAACGACATTTCTTTTCCAAATCAACATATGCCAATGTTTGATTTTTATTAGACAGTGAATGATAAGAGTCACATGCTTGATAAATAATAAATCAACATGTTCTCCAAAGATATATCAATGTGTCTTCGTCTCGAGTCTGAGTAAATTATGATTGAACAATTGGGGAATATGATTGATTGTTGTGGAATTTCAATAAGGTTTAAGCTGTTTCAATTGCTAGCTTCTGTGTTTTCGTATTAAAATAAATCATATTACTTCATTATTTCAATCCATTCATACTGAACCGAGCTGATCCAATCCAAACTAAGAGAAAAAAAGATATTATAAAAAGTGAATCAATTTTAATTTACTCCATCCATATGTATCTAAAATAAACTTGAACAATTATTAAACGAGAATCAAATCGAAATGAGATTTCTGTTGTTTTAGTGTACCAGTTTTTCCATGTTAACCCACTTTATATCTAATTAAATGAGATTTCATATACATTTTCTAGGGGGTTATTGGAATACGTAGGCATTGTCTTTGAGTTTAATGTTGTAGCATCCTTGTCTTTTATAATTTTATTACATGTTTGTATGCCTTTTTTGTTAGACTTTAGTTTCTAGAGAGTTCTCAAATTTGTACGCCGATTGTATTTAGCAGAAATATTAGTTATTGTTATAAACAAAGGTACGGTGGAAGCTCATATTCGAAGGTCTATACTCTTTTGTCTTTGTATTTCCTAGCTTATATTGTATTAGGATTTTATATTTATGTAATTTCCTATATAAATGGTTCCTTATTGTCCAATAAAGATATTGATTTTTCCATTATTTTCATAACACGTTATCAGCACGATAGCCTCTAACCCTAAACCCTCACGAAATATTCTTCAACTCAGCCGAAAATAAAAAAACTCTAACCGCAAAGAAATCTGTCTCAGAACTTCAAAGAGGTCGTTCTCTCAAACCATGAGGACCCAGAAAACGATCAAGATATCAAATCGAAGCCCTCGCCGAGACGAATCCGTCAGTGCAAACCGCTTGTCGATCTGACCACCAACGCGCCCTCACGCACATATAAAGTGCACGCCGATTTGATTTGGAAACCAAATCCAATTCCAACAAGGATTTTCTAGCCGAACTCAACTCATGTGCAAGATAAGTTTATCATACCTTAGTTGATTCATGTTATCTCGTTGGCGTTCATGTTATCTAATGCTCCTCGTGTTGTTTCATGAGCGGGAATTAAAATCTAATATCAACAAGGAGTTCAAGCCGAGAGGAGTTGCTGCCCGTGCGATCAAACTCTCTTTTTCATTCAGATCAAAAGGAGTTCATAGGCGTTCCCGATCCGTCTCAGCTCACCTACAGACGATCTCAGTCCGATCCTAGCTCAGACAAACTCAGCCTCAGCTCGCGACAACTCCATCTCACGGACAGCTCGTGACCTCAGCCTCAATCCGTTCGCGATCCGATAGCAGGCAGCTC
>NC_027756.1:24055602-24055809 GCF_000695525.1 Brassica oleracea var. oleracea
ATAATCGAATATGGATTGTTTGATAAAGAATTAAAACCATAAAACCCTAATATTTTATGAATCAAAAACCATAGGGTAAAATATCAAAACCCCAAAGAGCAAATCGAAGCTCAAAAGTTTGATACCCCAAACCCTAATCGAGATTGATCACTTGATCAATTAAAATCGAAATCTTTAATGGTTTTGAATCTCAAATCGAATCCCATT
>NC_027756.1:24055864-24057390 GCF_000695525.1 Brassica oleracea var. oleracea
AATCTGATTGATTGATTAAAACTAATTGAATGTTGATTGAGATTGAATTTGATCATATTGAAATCGAAATTACTAGCTTTGATAGATTGAAATCCAAAACCCTAATTTTGTAATCGAAATTTGAATTTATTCACATAGAATTGTTGCTAGTATTGATTCATAACTAAATTTGATTAATTGATTGAATGATTCAAGATTGAAGCCCTAATTGAAATCGCCTGTTAGGATAAGTGTTTCCATATAACCTAGTCTTGATTGTTTGATATTGAATACTTGAATCTGAAACCGTATAATCCGGTTGAAACTGAAACTACATGCTAGGTTAATTGTTCTAGACTTGATCATACCTTGTGGTCGTGCGGCTTGTTGCATCATTCATACATAACCTAATTTGATCATATTGATTGATTGCAGTTACACTTAGAATCTTATGCTAGGATGGTAATGAATTGATTCCATCAAGTAGTCGTGTGGCTTGATTTTTGACTTGGCCGAGAGATTTGTTTGTGCATTACTTTATTGATTGCATCATGCATATTTCGTATGAACTGATAGAAACCACCTAATCACATGTTAGGATTATTAAAACTTGATTGTATGATCTGTTTGTTAATAGAAATTGCATGTTTTAGGTTTGCAAATCATATGCTAAACATTAAAATCAAAATCGCATGCTAGACATAGAAAATTAAATCGCATGTTTAGGTTTAAAATCTGATTTTGTTAATCACATGATAGATTGAGAAAACCTAATTGTTTGATCTGATCTCTAATAGAAATTACATGTTTTAAGTTTAGAAATTGAAACATAAACATTAAAACTGAAATTGCATGCTAAAACCTAAAACCCCTAAGTTATTAGGGTTTTTTTTTTTGTCTTGACCGATTTTATGCTTGTATAACTTGATATTTTTCATGCATAAATACATGTTTGAGGTTGCATAATTAGACTAAGAATAATTACATGTTCTTGTGTCTAAATCCTATTAGAATTAGGATTTGAAATTTAACCTAAAATCTGATCGCATGTTTATTGGAATTTCCTAAAAATTTAAAACTTAATAAATTTAAATTAGAATTCCAGAATTTGATCATATGAAACCTAGGGATAAAATTTCATGATTAGATTGAAATTATTCATATGCTAATTGATTAAAAATCGATTAGACCTAGAAAATTGAAATCGCATGATTAAATCCTACTAGAAATAAAAATTGCCTTGATTATCCGCATGATTAAAAGCTTGGCCGTAGGATCAAAACTTCATCATATGCTAAACATGATTCGATTACATTGCCTAGTCTCTATTTGTTTTTAAACCTTGAATCATATGCTGAAAAATCTAGCAAATCCGAAACACATAACCAAATCCTAAAACTGTTTGGATTTGGCTTGGCCAAGACTATACATGTTTCATATGAACATTTGTAGGATCGTTTCTGAAAGCCTTGGCCAAATGAAATCTTTGCCAAATTTTAAGACATGATCACTTGTTTAAAACTTAAAATCTGATCATAAAATTACTC
>NC_027756.1:24058356-24059444 GCF_000695525.1 Brassica oleracea var. oleracea
TGGGTAAAGAAGAACTTAGGCAAAATATGTTTTGTCATATCCCCTTTGATATAACCATCTTTGAGCTGAGCAATGCAAGCCGCATTGTCTTCGAAGATAATGGTTGGCTCTTTGCACTCGACCATCCCACAATCTGATCGGATATGTTGGATCATCGATCTCAACCAAACAACCTCGCGGCTGGCCTCATGTATGACTAGTATTTCCGAATGATTGGATGATGTGGCCGCAATGGTTTGTTGCATGGAACGCCATGATATGGCCGTACCTCCATGTGTAAAGACATATCTTGTCTGTGATCGTGCTTGATGTGGATCTGATAGATATCCAGCATCAGCAAAGCCAACTAAACCATCCTTATTATGGTTAGTATAAAACAGACGCAAGTCTTTCGTTCCTTGTAGGTAACGAAGAACGTGTTTGATCCCGTTCCAGTGCCTTAGGGTCGGACAGGAGCTGAACCTGGACAAGATATTCACGGCAAAGGCTATATCAGGCCGTGTGTGAGTTGCCAAGTACATTAAAGCTCCTATGGCACTGAGATATGGTATTTCAAGACCTAGGACATCCTCATCGTCCATCTTGGGACGGAATGGGTCAGTGTCCAGGCCGAGTGATCTCACGACCATGGGACTGGTCAGAGGATGGCAATCGGCCATGTTAAACCTCTTGAGTACTTTCTCTGTGTATGCCTTCTGATGCACAAGGATACCATCACTTATTTACTCAAGCTGTAATCCCAAACAAAACTTTGTTTTCCAAGATCTTTAAATTGTATCCAGAGGTTCCTAGGATATTCAGATCATATACTTTGATGATCATCAATATTGTTCTCGAGAACTTGCTGTACTTTCAGCTCAATACCCTCTGGTACTTTCATTATCCAGTGGACCATATAAATATACAGCCACTACATCAACATGCTGCAAGTCTAATTTTCTCTCTTATATAGCCAGACTTATGAGAAATCTAAAAGTAGTTGCATCCATCACATGGGAGTATGTCTCCTCATAATCTATTACTGGTCTTTGTGAGAATCCTTGTGCAACATCAGCTTTATATCACACGATTTTTATTCCTCACAAGAC
>NC_027756.1:24061303-24061620 GCF_000695525.1 Brassica oleracea var. oleracea
AAAGCAAAGGAGTTGAGCCGCGAGCTGGACACGAACGGGACGCGAGCTGGAATGGATCGAGTCGCTTATATCGGGTCGCTGACGTCCTTTGTTGCTTGATCGGGAACGCCTTGATCGTCGGACGCGAACTGTCTGATACTGTCGTGAACGAGGAAGAGGTCGTGTGCTGGATATGCTCTCGGGTCGCGAACGTCTGAGCTAGGATCAGGAACGCTTTGGCTGAAGCTGATCAGGAACGCCTTGGGCTGAAGCTGATCGGGGACGCGAGCTGGAATAGATGCGGGAACAAGAGACGCGATCGGGGTTTAGGGTTCGTC
>NC_027756.1:24061772-24084045 GCF_000695525.1 Brassica oleracea var. oleracea
ACGAGGAAGAGGTCGCGTGCTGGAGCTGCTCTCGGGTCGCGAACGTCTGAGCTAGGATCAGGAACGCCTTGGGCTGAAGCTGATCGGAGACGCGAGCTGGAACAGATGCGGGAACAAGAGACGCGAGCTGGAACAGATGCGGGAACAAGAGACGCGAGCTGGAACAGATGCGGGAACAAGAGACGCGAGCTGGAACAGATGCGGGAACAAGAGACGCGAGCTGGAACAGATGCGGGAACAAGAGACGCGAGCTGGAACAGATGCGGGAACAAGAGACGCGAGCTGGAACAGATGCGGGAACAAGAGACGCGAGCTGGAACAGATGCGGGAACAAGAGACGCGAGCTGGAACAGATGCGGGAACAAGAGACGCGAGCTGGAACAGATGCGGGAACAAGAGACGCGAGCTGGAACAGATGCGGGAACAAGAGACGCGAGCTGGAACAGATGCGGGAACAAGAGACGCGAGCTGGAACAGATGCGGGAACAAGAGACGCGAGCTGGAACAGATGCGGGAACAAGAGACGCGAGCTGGAACAGATGCGGGAACAAGAGACGCGATCGGGGTTTAGGGTTCGTCGGATCGCCGGCTAGGGTTAGGGTTTTTCGATTTGGGTATTAGCTTAGGGATTTAGAGTTTTGTGCTGATAACGTGTTATAAAAGTAATGAAAAAATCTATTTTTATTCATAACATAGAGGTTCCTTATATATGAGATTACACTGTCATAGATAAATGGAAAGATTACAAATCATAATCTCTTGGTTATGAGCCATCTACAATTTGGTTCATAACATTTACCTCTTAATTAATGTGTATTAAACAGATTGATAAAACACAAAACCTATTTTTAGACACTAGTCATTAGTCAATTAGAATCTCGAAATCAAAGTTGCATGAATCTTGCAATCTATTAAAGACAAGTAAATCTCCTACTAATAAATTATTTAGCCATGAAAGAATCTTTAACCATTTCCTTTCCAAATTAAAATCCTTTCGTAAAAGCAATTAAAAAAAAAAAAACATTTCTTCTTCGAGGGAACATTTCCCGCCAAATCCTTCTCACTAAAACCCTCCTCCCACCAGAAACCATCTCCTTTCTCTCTCTACCTCCATCCCTCCTCCGCCTCCTTCACCCAGAAACCCTAGCTCTGTCTCTCTGAGCATCAATGGCTGCTTCAACTCCTAGAACCAAAACCTTCCAATCCCCAAACAAAACCCCAACTAACAGCATCTATCGCAAATCGTACCTATCTCCTTCTTCTTCTTCAGCAACGCGATCGCATCTCACTCCCCAAACCCCACAGACTCTCACTCCTCTCCGCAGATCCGCTCGCCATGTCTCCCGCAAGATCGATCTCGGAGACAACGACCAAGAGAATCTCAATCCTCCGATTGAAGAAATGAATCTCATCCGAAAGCGGGAGAGAGCGCCCAGAAAACAACCCACCGATGATCTCCAAACTCCGAAGAAGAGCAAATCCAAATCCAATGTCGACGAGGTTTCCTTCTCTCCTGTATCTCCGATTCGATCGGAGAAGAAGAGGAAAACCGCCGAAAGAAGCTCCAACAAGAGAGTTTACTACACCAAAGTCGAATTCGATTCCGTCGAGTTCCAAATAGGCGACGATGTTTACGTTAAGAGAAAAGAAGACGAAGAAGACGACGACGACGCCGAATTCGAAGATTGCCGGATCTGCTTCAAATCAGGAAGTAGCAACAACGTGATGCTCGAGTGCGACCATTGCTTAGGCGGGTTCCATCTCAAATGCTTGAAGCCGCCGTTGAAAGAAGTCCCCGAAGGCGATTGGATCTGTCAGTTTTGTCAAGGCCACACGCTCGAGGCTCCGAAGCCACCGGAAGGGAAGAAGGTGGCGAGAACCGCGAGGGAGAAGCTTCTCTCGAGCGATCTATGGGCTGCTCGGATCGAGAAGCTATGGAGAGGAGCGGACGGTGTGTATTGGGTTCGTGCTCGTTGGTATATGATACCTGAAGAGACTGCTTCGGGGCGTCAACCGCATAATCTGAAACGAGAGGTTTATTTAACGAATGATTTTGCTGACGTGGAGATGAGATCTGTGCTTAGGCATTGTTTTGTCAAGTCTCCTAAGGAGTTTGCGAAGGCGAGTAACGATGGTGATGATGTGTTTTTGTGTGAGTATGAGTACGATGTGCATTGGCATAGCTTCAAGCGTTTGGCTGAATTGGCTGATGGAGATTGCGAGAGTGATGACCATGAGTGGATGAAAGAAGAAGAAGAGGTTGGTGATAGTGATGATGAAGTGATGGAGGTTGAAGATGAAGCAAGTGTGCGTGATTCCAAGAGTAAGAGAGGTTTAGCGAGTTCAAAAGCTGCTAATTCGCTTAAAGGAAGGTTCTTTGGACTCGACAAGGTCGGAGCGAAGAGGATTCCTGAGCATGTGAGATGCCATAAGCAGAGTGAGTTGGAGAAAGCGAAAGCTACTTTGTTGTTGGCGACAAGGCCTAAGTCTCTTCCTTGTAGGAACAAGGAGATGGAAGAGATCACTGCGTTTATAAAAGGTTCCATCTCGGATGATCAGTGTTTAGGAAGGTGTATGTACATTCACGGTGTTCCCGGGACAGGGAAGACTGTTAGTGTGCTATCTGTTATGAAGAATCTGAAGGCTGAGGTTGAAGCAGGGATCGTAAGCCCGTATTGCTTCGTGGAGATCAACGGTCTCAAACTGGCTTCGCCTGAGAAGATTTACACTGTGATCTACGAAGCATTGAGTGGTCATCGCGTTGGTTGGAAGAAAGCTTTACACTCTCTGAATGAGAGATTTTCAGAAGGGAAACGTATTGGGAAAGAGGACGAGAAGCCTTGCATACTTCTCATCGACGAGCTTGATCTTCTGGTTACTAGAAACCAGTCTGTTCTATACAACATTTTGGATTGGCCCACCAAGCCTAACTCCAAGCTGATTGTGTTGGGGATAGCCAACACTATGGATCTTCCGGAGAAGCTGCTTCCTCGGATCTCAAGCCGAATGGGTATACAGAGACTATGCTTCGGTCCTTATAACCACACTCAGCTACAAGAAATCATCTCCACAAGGCTGAAAGGGATCGACGCTTTCGAGAAGCAAGCCATTGAGTTTGCTTCGAGGAAAGTAGCTGCGATCTCAGGAGATGCAAGACGTGCCCTCGAGATATGCAGGCGTGCAGCTGAAGTGGCGGATTACCGTCTAAAGGACAACACATCTGCAAAGAACCAGCTGGTGGTTATGTCAGATGTTGAAGCGGCGATCCAAGAGATGTTTCAAGCACCTCACATTCAAGTTATGAAGAGCGTTTCGAAACTGAGTAAGATCTACTTGACGGCTATGGTTCATGAGCTTTACAAGACAGGAATGGCTGAGACAACGTTTGATAGAGTGGCGACGACTGTGTCGTCTCTTTGCGGAACCAATGGAGAAGCTTTTCCTGGTTGGGACGTTCTTCTCAAAGTGGGTTGCGAGCTTGGTGAATGCAGAATCATTCTCTGTGAGCCTGGAGAGAGGCATAGGTTGCAGAAGCTGCAGCTGAACTTTCCAAGTGATGATGTTGCTTTTGCATTGAAAGACAACAAGGAGCTTCCATGGCTGGGAAATTACTTGTGAGTTTTTTTCTTTTTGCTGATTATTGAATCCAGAAACTTTATTTTAAGTTAAAAGACTTAGTTTTGTTGATTCATGTTGGATGATCATCTGGATTTGTATCTGTTTTTCGTTTTGAAATGTTGTCATGTATTCCTTTGTTTGTGTAATCACATACAGAGTTATGTTTTTTATTCTTCATATGCAAGAACATGGTCTCTCCATGTTATTGAGAAAGCAAACGTTATCATTACACAGTTATGTCGTGATTCTACATTTCTACTTATATCCTTTGTTAGACTTATGTCATTTGAATAAATATGAAGGAAGTTGACCAAAAAAAGAGATACATATGAAGTAAGTCTTGAAATAATAAGTTTAAACCAAACATTATTTGTTATCTAAGCATTATAAACGTTATTTCACTTATTTTATTTTAAAATATTCAATCTAGAGGGTCTATTCAATCAGTTTCAACATAATCTAAATCTAAGCTTTGCAGATTTTACTACATATTTAGCAATCGTATCAGTGTTTATTTACTAATATTTTTTTAATATTTCATTGTAGTTGGATGTATTAGAAACAAAATTCAAGGCATAGCACATGTTTTAGAACTTACACATGAATTTTTATAAAGCATTGAGAACTCACTTCAAATCATTTACCGAAATACTCTTACTAAATGTTAACAAGGGGTTATTCGATTCATAACCTTCAACTTTTTTTTTTTAAAGAAAACATTTTTAAGAATGAAATTCATGTGCGTGGATTTTGATATTGAGTTTTTGGTTACATTATAATTTGAGAGAACTAACCTTGAGAATCTTCTGAGGTCTTAGCTAGCCATGTTTTTGATCAAAGATACTCAGTGTTGTAAGTAAGCTCTTTCGTTACCTAGAGAATGGAAACTGTGAGAACTCGATTATTATAAGTAGCCTTACGAAAACAGAAATCCTACAAAAGTTACACAGAAATAGAATTAGACTTCCACTAGACTAGGACATTATTTATTAACAGAAATTGACTCAGACTCACGACTCTTTCAACCAAAACCTCCTTTATTTTAGACCGGATTTGTTACATTTTCTTAGATAAACAACACACGGTTTAAAATAGGTGCTTAATATTGCTACATGAAAGGTATTAAAACAATTTACATTCTGCTTTTGGTGAGAACGAATTTATTGACATAATTCTTCATAATACATAAAAGGTATTAGAACAATTTACATTGAGGGTGAAGATAGTGATTTGTGCATCAACAACCTTTACAAAGTCTCCAGCTACAATATTTTTTTTTGATTATACACAGTTTTCCCAACGGCTTCCTAGGCCCAAGGAACTAATCTGTGTCGCTGCGGCCCGAATGTGAAATCCGCAGTGGCCGGAAATCGAACCCAGGTGGCGGTACTCACAGCTGTGAGCCCTTTACCACCAGAGCTAGACGCCCCGGTTCTCCAGCTACAATATTACTGTAAACCAAAATTATTTGTCAGATGCTAATAATTATACTGCATATTCGTATTTATGTATTGCAAATGTTTATGCACAAATAACACTCATAAAGCTTAGGCAAATTACATTACCGGTTAAATTATGTGTAAGGTGTAATGTAATTTGGTCGATTTAGTGGTATAGTTTCACACTTTCATAATATGTCTGTTATGATGGTAATGAAACATATGACTTGTATACTACAAATAACATGTATTGGATTTATTTAATGCTGGAATAGTGGCAAGAGTATAAAGTTTTGCCAATTGCAAGATCCAGTTCAATTACATGTACAGTCTAATTTATTTAGTTGGTTTAATAGTTTAGCTTTTATATGATAATGTCTCAGGTTTGATGAAGCAGGCTATCTATATAGTTAGCAGAGAGTGTAAAAAGACAAAATTATAGTTAATGAGAAATTAAGACTAATATAATTTTCAATGGAAATTATTGTCAGATATTATTCATTTTCACTCGAATTCTATTTATTGTTGGGATATTACTAGGTAGATAGAAAAATACATCTAATTGATAAATTTTAATGAAAACTCGATTTTATAACCTCATTAAATAACTGTGATTTTTATTTTAATAGATTAAGATTAATTTTAATAATTTTTGTTCACATTACTTTTTGGAAATTTATATGATTCAGTCAATTTATACTTTGAGGTTTGTTTGGAGAGAAGAAAAAGTTAGTGGTTTTTAACCAAATCTTAATATTTAAGGGTTTAATTGACATTTTTTCTTTAAAACAGAAAAAAAAAAAATCTGAGAAGACGTCTTATTATCAAAACCTTTAGTTTGGTTTTAAATAAATAAATATTCATTTGTAAAGAATCTTGACGAGTAAACATTAAGTACATAAAAATATAGGCATTTGCTATTGTTATTTATTTTTCATGTGGAATTTTTTGGAAAATCTTAAAGCTGAAATTACTTAAATATTTTAATTTGGCCAATCAAAATAATATATGTTTTAGATCTATTAAATAACTTGGTGAATAAGCTAACGCACTTTCTAAAAAAAAGGTTACTTAATGCTTATATCAATATACAGGAATTAGTCTGATGGTAAAAACTTGTATCATCCCCATAATTCTTAAAGAAAAAAAAATTGTTAGAAACAGTGACGTATGGAGCAAGTAAGAGACTTTCGATAATTCTATATCCTAAAGACACGTCCAAAACCTTCATTGAACGGTTTCTGCTGCTGAAGACAAAAAAAATGCAGCTACGGCAAGAATCTTTGAACGGTTTCTTATTATTAAAATCTTTAGTTTGGCTTTAAATAAAAAGATTTTTACAGAACAAAGTATATAAAACATTACGTAATTCAAATATTTATTATATGGGTAATTTGAGTATTTTTGGGTATTTTGATAGTTTAGAATATACAAAAACATTAATCATAATTGAATTGTACCCAAACTTTTAGATATTTTTAGACAAAAAAAAACTTTTAGATATTTTTAGGTTTTGACAAAAAGATCCGTACCAAACTGAACGGAAAGATAATCAAAGCAATCTTAACCAATTTTGGTGTGGTTCATGTTTAGTTACTAGAAGTTAAAAAATGTAAAGCTCAAAACCCGAATTAACCTAACAGAAATCGATCAGAAGAAAAAACTGAACGCCCAGGTCTATCTTTTACTTTGCAATGGTCTATTATGTATTAGATTATGCTGTTCATCCGAATTACATGCAGTTAAATATGCAGTTTTTGCTATGAGAATTCATGCAAATTTCTTTATAACTTTGCTTGTTTACATTTTGCGAAAACATTTGCTTACATTCAATTTTCTTTCGGTTCCTAACGTAAAATACTTTCATATATTATAACAGCTTCTAATAGTAATAATGGTTTGACAAAAAAAGAACTCCGTATAATTCTAAAGTAACTTAGGTGGCTGTTTTCCATCTTTGTAAATCAACCAATACACATTTTCTCAGTCTTTGCCCGTCAAGCAACGTTCTCTGATCTCACCTATAAATATAACAAAGCTCTTAAGTCGATTACTTCTTAACAATAACAAGGTAATACGAGAAAGAAATACATCTTCTACAACAAAATTTCTTTAATTATTATCATCATCTTAAATAATGGGTCTCAACCCTGTTTTGATAATCTTCCTCTCTTCTTCTCTTCTTATTGTCCTTCAAAACCTCGACGTCGCTAACGCCGTCACGTGTAGCGGAAGCTTCATCAACGGTAACAGCAGCTACTTTCAGAATCGTGACAATCTCTTCTCCACTCTTGCTTCAAAAGTCGTCGCCAACGGCGGATTCTACAACGCCTCGCTCGGCAAAAGTCCTAACTCAGTCCACGCTCTTGTCCTCTGCAAAAGAGGCTACGAGCAGCAAGATTGTATCAGCTGTGTCGAAAAGGTGACTCAGGAGATACAAACTGGTTGTCCAAACCGAATGGATTCGTTCAAGTGGGACAATGACGATGGAGACCATGTTAATTGTCTTGTACGTTCCTCAAACCACTCAACTTTCAAGAACTTCCAGCTTGTACCTGCTGTTATATATCCAAATGCACTTACTATCGAGCCATCCAAGGACATGACGCTTTTCAGACAACAGTGGGAAGCAACGGTTAATCGGACCATCGAGGATGCCGCAGAAGCTGAAACTTCCTCCATGCTCAAGTACTATAGTGCTGTAGAAGCCGAGTTCACGGAGTTTCCAAATGTATACATGCTGATGCAATGCACGCCCGACATAACTTCCCGCGAGTGCAAGATATGTTTGGAAAAGTGTGCGACATATTTTAAGAAACAGTTTTGGGGAAGACAAGGAGGCGAGGTTAGTCGCCCGAGCTGTGTTTTCAGGTGGGATCTGTATGCTTTCCATGGTGCTTTTGATAATGTAACAAGGGTTCCTGCACCTCCTGGACCACAGGCTCAGGCAAATGGAACCTTTATAACAGACAAGAAAGGTAAAACAACTGAGTTAAAGGCTTAACTAGACCTACGAGTAAGCATAGTGGCTAAAACTTTTTTAATTACCTAGTATAGATTTAAGGGGTCATGGGTTTAATTGTCGTTGGGAAAAGTTAACTCTTTTGAAAAGATTTATGTATGGGTCTCGTCCTAGAAGATGTATGGGTATTCGGATCTAGAACCTCTAGACATTAAAAAACACTTAACTAGAGCATCGTCATAGACAAGGCCGGAGGCATTAAGAGACTTGGGGGGTCATGTGAACCCCCCTAAAATTAGGGAAACCAATTTTTAGTGTATTTTTTTCTTTCTAAAATTACTATAATATTTAGTTAAAAAGTAGTATTAAATTTATATATTACGACCCCAGTTAAAAAAATTTCTAGCACTGCCACTGGTCATAGACTCATAATTTGTAAAATGAGGTTCTCATACTGAAATGGGTGAATAATTTGCAGGAAGAAGCATTAGGTATAGCGGAACTATTGCGATAATTGTGGTTCCTAGTCTCATTAATCTGTTGGTATTTATTGGTCTCATAAAATTCTATGCCCGGAGGAAAAACTCATACAACGGATGCAATGGTACCTACCTGTAGCTTGTTTCAATCAACCTTATTATATAGACAATAAGACTTATTATTATTATTATTATTATTATTTTCTAGTTGGTACTGCAGAGTACTCTGATTCTAATGGCCAACCTATGCTACGGTTTGATCTTGGTTCAATCTTAATGGCAACCAATGACTTTTCGTCTGAACGTAAGCTTGGTCAAGGTGGATTTGGTACGGTCCATAAGGGGACATTACCAAATGGCCAAGAGATAGCTGTGAAGAGATTAACAAAAGGTTCAGGGCAAGGAGACTTAGAGTTTAAGAATGAGGTTTCACTCTTGACAAGACTCCAACATAGGAATCTAGTTAAGCTTCTTGGGTTCTGTAATGAAGGAGATGAAGAGATTCTTATCTACGAGTTTGTCCCCAACTCAAGTCTTGATCATTTTATCTTCGGTAAGGCTTCCAAAGAGAGCTGCAAGTTTTATACAAGTTAAAAAAGGAAAGTTTTATATAATTTTAGAAACTTTTGGCAATAAAATGATTCTTTGAGCTATACAGACGAAGAGAAGCGTTCACTTCTTACATGGGAGGTGAGATTCAAAATTATAGAAGGCATAGCTCGAGGTCTTCTTTATCTTCATGAAGATTCTCAGCTAAAGATTATTCACCGAGACTTGAAAGCAAGCAACATCCTTTTAGATGCGGAGATGAACCCTAAAGTTGCAGACTTCGGGACCGCAAGGTTGTTCGAAGCTGATGAGACTCGAGCTGAAACAAGACGAATAGCTGGAACCCGGTAAAAATATACCAATTAATATTTTTTTGTTTGACTTCAAGCGTCACTCAACATTAAAGACATATATATTACATAAATGAATTAATTTGCATATATGTAGTGGATATATGGCTCCTGAATACCTGAATCACGGGCAAATCTCAGCTAAATCTGATGTATATAGCTTCGGGGTTGTGCTTCTAGAGATGATAAGCGGTGGAAAAAACAATAGCTTCAAAGGGGAAGGACTTGCAGCTTATGTAAGCTTCTTTCACATTGTATCAATATTTTCTCCATTTTCTCTTATCTTCAAACGTAACATATATCTTTTTGGTTCAGGCATGGAAGAGATGGGTTGAAGGAAAGCCTGAGATTATAATTGATCCTTTCTTGGTAGAGAATCCGAGTAACGAGATCATTAAGTTGATTCAGATTGGTTTGTTGTGTGTTCAAGAGAATGCAGGGAACAGACCAACCATGAGCTCGGTAATAGTCTGGCTAGGCAGTGAGACTATCACCATTCCTTTACCTAACGCTCCTGCTTTCACTGGAAGCATGTCCCAATCTGAGAAAGGTACAACGTCAATAAGCAACGTCTTCACGGAGTTGAGTTGTCGATGACTTGTTCCGATCGTTTTGTTTGCGTACGCTAATACATCCGTAGTGTCCACCGCCAGCTAGTAAGATTGGGACTGGAATGCTGGTGACATCCATTATAACATACTATGAATATGTGTTGTGAAATATTTAGTACATTAAATAATAGAAATTAAACAAACCTCTCTGAAAATTCTAAATATATATACATAATTGTTTTGATCTTTTCAATAAAGTTTTCTATGGTAGTATCAGAATTCTAATAAATTATTTATCAGTTAAACTAAAAGAAATATAAAAACGGTTATTAGAGTCGACCAATCCATAAAAAAACAAAATGCGGATGTAACATCAAATATGATGGAAAATGCATGATCAACAGTGTGAAATTAAGTCTAACATTGCACTTGTCCCACCAAAATCCAATTGTATCACCTTATTTGAACTTTCTTCTATTAAAAGTTTTTGGTAAAAATGTTAAAATTTTATACCATTTTTAGTATTTTACAAAATTTACAAAAAGACACTAGTAGCAGAGAAAGGAAAAAAAAAATCTAAACAACATAGGGAAGAAGAAGAAAAAGCAACATCTAGAGACCTAAAGAACAATCAAGCAATCTTAACTCATAGAACTAAGACCATCTTCAACCCTAAGAGGTTAACTTTGGCTCTTAACAATTATTTAATAATTAATGATAGTTAAGAGGTAACTGTTAAGAGAGCACTTCTGAAGTGGGGAGAGACTATTCCTTCCGAGCGCATCTTGCGTTTGTTGAAAGAATTCAACCTCATTGGAGAACCGATCAACAATATGCATGAACAATCGCTTGTTCATTCTAAATCGTCGTCGGAAGAAATTTTCAGGATATGTTGGAGTTTTACTGAAATAATCATTCCATAAACGAATGTGCCCTTCTTCACGATGTCTTTCGATATAGGCTCGTTTTTTTTTTTTCCTAAGTTCTTGTTGATGAAGAATGGATAAATCCTCAAAGGCTTGATTAAAATATTGATCAAAGTAATCATCAAGTGAATCTTCATAATTGTTTTCTGAAGAAGATGCCATGTTTGGTTAGGAGAGGGAATGTGATTTGGTAAGAAAGAAAAAATGTGATTTGGTAAGAAGATAATATGTGATTTGGGTTTGGGTTGGTAATATCGAAGGGGATTATACACGGGAAGATGGTTTGTGGCTTGCGTTTGGTAACAAAGCTTGCTTGGTAACAAAGCTTGGTTGTTTCGTTTGGGGTTTAAGAGAGAAAGAAAAACAAAGCTTAGTTGTTTTGTTTGGGGTTTAAGAGAGAAAGAAGAACAAAGCTTGGTTGCTTGGTTTGGTAAGAAGAGAGAACAAAGCTTGAAGGTATACGAGAGAGTGAGATGCTTGAAGGTTTTATACAACTTGAAATCAACTAAAGAGAGAACAAAGACATTCACGGGAAAGCAACTTTCAAACATAGACAGTCCATGTGACATAAAAGACAATCAACTTTCAAGCAAAGACAATGCATGTGACATAAAAGACAGAACAAAAGTCCATGTGACATAAAAGAAACAGAGCAGACTGACAAAGACACAGACACTCACGGACTCATCACCAACTCAGTACGACACAGACGGTCACGGACTCCTCTTACCATCACACGTAGAGGATTGTCCCTCTTCTAGCTTGATTCCCGCCTTCAACATCTTGAACCTCTCCTCGCTCAGCCTCTTCTCGTCCTCTTGCATCATTTGCACCATCCTTCTGAACTCAGGTGGAATGCCATCTGCTTCTTCCTCCACCCTAATCAAGTACCCCATATTTCTCCTGTATTCATCGCTTGATAACTCAACCAAATCTTCTTGTTCGTCATCTGATATCTCCACAAGTTCTGCTTCAGGTGGTGGGATATCCTCAACATCATCGTCCGTAATCACTTGTGGGAGAGGTGGTAGGATTCCTCCTGCTGAAAGGCCACAAACAATTGGTTTTCTTGCCGCCATTACTGTATGTGTGTGACTTGTTCCCCTGAAAAGCCGAACAAAGAAAAGGATGATCAAAACATCATCTAGAAACATCATCATATATAACACATCAAGATAGTACATTGATAACATTCACTAGAAAGACAATACATAATTTTTTTGATAGTTTATAGGATTACATTAACATTTCGGTCATCAGTTTGTTCTTAAGAGCCACTTCTATTTCATTAAGTGGCTCTGTTCTCGAGAGCAAACTGTTAAGCAGTTTGGTCTTGTTAACCTTATCCTTCATATTTTCGAGAGCAAACTGTTCTTGAGTGTCCTTCTGCTTTAGCTCCCACATTTGCTGAAACCCTTCCACAATCTTCTCTCCTTCTCCCACTGACCTTTTACCCTTGTTGGCCTTTGCTGCCTTAACGCCAATAGGACTAGCTGTTGATTCATCATCTGCATTGACACTCGGCATAGATGCTGATGACTGAAAAGATGGTTGTTCCCCCACCCTCTTTCTTTTTGAACCAGAGCTTTGTTGACTACTTCCATAAATCCCACACCATTTCTGATCATTCCTAAGCTCCCGCCAGGCATGCTCCAATGAGAACTTAAGCTTGTAATCATTGGTGAAAATTTGATGTGCAGCCTTCAAAACATCATCTTCATTATGGCCACTGCTCCTCTGTTTAGATGCAGCGTCATAAGACCCCACAAACTTGCAGACACCTTCATTTATCTTTCCCCACCTTTGCTTACAGTGGCTAACCTCTCTCTTAGGGAAACCAACCACTTTCGGACTTGCATTATAATAAGTGGCAATCCTCTTCCAAAAGGTTCCTGACTTTTGCTCATTTCCAACTACTGGATCCTTGGAGGTATTCAGCCATGAACTTATGAGGACCAGGTCTTCAGCTGTTGTCCACTTGCACCTTTGCTTGTTTTTCTCCTCACCGGTTTGTGCACGTGAAGAAGATTCCTCAACGGTTGGACTATGTGAAAAACTCAGTAACCGAGATGGGTTTTCATTGTTGGGTACTTGACTGTTAAGTAATTCTAAAAAGCTAGAAGATTGGCTTTGAGAATCCATAGAGAGAAGAAGTTAAGAAGAAGGATGAAGGAGATGATAAAAAAGTGAAGGAGGAATGTGTGTTTATAGATGGCAAAGAAGGAATAGAATATGCATTCATGTCAACCAACAAACAAAAACGAGAGAGACTTCACTCCTATTTATCACCCAACCATTTTCTAGATAGCCATCACTTCTGTTTATCACACCATTATCTAACTCTAACCACCACATTAATTACACTCGATTTAATTCTAACCACAGACTAAACTACACCAATTCATCCACGACCAAAAAGGTAGAGTAACACTAACCTTATTTGTGCTCTCAACCTTTGATCCATGCTACTATGCTCGCTGAACCTTGATCCGCTTACTGACAACTAAAAAACAGAAACAAAATTGATTCAGCTAGCAGAAAGCAAAACAACAGACAAATCAAGTTTAATAAATTTATTAGACCACAATTCAAACCACTTAGCAAATCAACACTACAGCTCAGTCTTAATTGAAACAAACTAACTAACTAATCATATTTGATCCATCGTTCTTAAAACAGAACATACTCGAATCAAACACATAAAAATTTTGAAATTCAGTTCAGAACAAGAGAATGAATTGAACGCGTGAGACGCGTAATCTCTCCTCTTGCCTTCATCGCGTGACACGTGCCTTCCAAGAGTCGGGCCTTCTACACCTTCCGGAAGAGGCAAGTTTCACTCTTTCTTCTTCTTTTTCATTTTTTTAATATATTTTCGGCCCAAGAGCCAACTTAAAGGCCTGCGTTGAAGATGGTCTAAGAAGCATAGCAGAAGCTAGAGGTTGGCCAAATGAATGCATTGCCAAATGGAGATGACACATTTGATGAAATATGAGACCACGCTGCAGTAGAAATTGGCTTGCCTGCTAACGCTGCTCCAAATGATTGATGCCATCTCCGGACAACTTTACAAACCTCAGTCGAAGAAACTCAATCCTCCAACCACCACCGGCAGTAGGAAATTGAGCTTCAAGAACTCCTACCACTACTCTTACCAAAAACCTCTAGCTGCGCCCACTGGGAAGTTCCACCTAAATCTCCAAAAGTTACCATTATTCGGTTCGGCTTCAGAACTAATGCGAATCATAGCAAAAACCGGGTGCAGCCAGATATGTTCAAATTCCCTTCATCGTCTTATTTAAAAAGATATGTCGAAATATCATGGTAATAATCATGAGCATTCACAACTCACATCGTCA
Source organism: Brassica oleracea var. oleracea (assembly GCF_000695525.1). Lineage (NCBI taxonomy): Eukaryota > Viridiplantae > Streptophyta > Magnoliopsida > Brassicales > Brassicaceae > Brassica > Brassica oleracea. Next base: position 24,076,006 of record NC_027756.1, read on the forward strand.
TATAACACTCGTGGTAGGAGCCACGCCCCATAAAAGAAACAATTAGGTTTCTAGCTAGGGTGCATGGGGACGTCGAGAACTCGAAATGGTGCTGTCTCGCGTACCGCCTACTCTACCAGATACAAATACACCACCCGAGTAGCATGAGGCACGTGGAACCCCCTGTGAATCATCAAAGACACGTTTTCGTTAATCCATGAACATGGACCCGTGGATCTATACATTGAATCTTTGATTTTTTTTATAAATCAAAATATTTAATATAAAAATGATAATAAAATTATTTCTAATTTCTGGAGTTTTATCTCCAATTAAGAAAGGGTCTGAAAAACTTTTTAGTTATGAATTGGGTATAAAACCGATCAGGGATCCTTTTACATGGGTTTGCCGCACATTTGTATAGTCCCCAGCCATTTCAGATTAAGAAGATGTGAAAATGCCTTAATATACGTTATTGTGAATTATAAAGTAAATTTCAACTAAAGCATTGTCAAGATTATTCTTTAAAAATCATAGTCATAATTAAATCTCATCCTTTTGTATATATATATATTATACCTAAACATATAAACCTCTAATTAGATGGTAAGTGTAGAGTTTTTGTAATTTCATTTAGAGTCTAATTATTATTAGAGGTTTTATTTATATATTTTGTATCTATATATTATTAAACAATATGCATTTAGTGAATATTTATACAAAATATTAACGGAAATGTGTTATTAGATCAATATTTGCAGCATGGTCTCGTTTAGTAGTATAGCCAAATTAGTAAGAAAATGCATTTAGTGAAAGAAATACTGGTAAATCTTGAATTCAGAACCTAATAGTATACTTTTAAAGACATAATCTCTATTTGGTCAAATAATTGATAGTTTCATGCATTTATGTATTTTACAAGAAATACAATGTAATAAGATCTATTCAAATAGCATTTATTTTTATTATCTAATATTATCTTTTGGTAAATCTGAATCATGAATTTTGTATTGTATTTTAAAAAACAGATTCTATATTTTGTCAATCGATAATTAGATACATGTATTTATAGATTGCTACTAAGACATGCAATGCAATAAAATCTTATAGAATTATTTTCTACTATCCAGTAATAAGTTCTGAGAAATTAAAATTTTTTGTGTAATAAAATATGTATACAGGGTGAATATTCTAAAATAAAAATCATAACAAATATGTAACGTCTAGTCTTGCATAAATTATGTACTGGTTAAAATATAACTCATAACTGACTAAAATCAAAACTAGAAAATATCATCAAACTTGAAATAAGTACATTGCAATTGCGAAACTAACCATACTATTGTAATTGATTGAATTGCACATTTAATTTTGCTAATTTCTGATTTTTCCAAAATTATATTTTTAATATTATTAAACAGTAGCGACATTTGCCTGTTTCCAATTACAAATAGAAACAAAATATCATTAAAATATATAACAGCTTCCTGTTTCTAATTGGGATTTTTTTTCTGCAAGGAATTCTTTGTTTTGGCTCCAAAGTTCAGACTTTCTAGAAAAAACTCTAAAATATTATTCCATAGAATATGGCATTCTCCTTGAATTGCAACTTTGCAAGTACTGCCTTTTGTATGCTTGTTTAAAAAAAAAACTCAAGGAAAGTTTTTTAAAGCTGATAGCTCGATAATAGTTGATGAGTTAACATAGAAAAAGAAAGTAGTTGATGTATTATTTTGGACATGAAATGTATTGACGTAAAATGTAATAAAATTAACATGGAGTATTATTATATAGCTTTTTGTCAAGATAATTTTTATATTAAATAGATTCACGATTTTATGGCTGTAATTAATATTTTGTATTTGTTGACCAGCTAATAGTTGAAAAAAAATCTCCAATTAAAAGAAGAAATCGTTTGTACTCCTCTATCACTCACTATATAACACCAAGACATCCCCAATTTAATATACACACAAAACAAACAAACAAAAACAAAGAAAAAAATCCATCATGACAAGGAAGAAGGTGAAACTTGCTTTCATTGCCAATGATTCCTCACGAAAAGCAACCTTTAAAAAAAGAAAGAAAGGTTTGATCAAGAAAGTAAACGAGCTTTCAACACTATGCGGTATCAACGCATGTGCCATCATCTACAGCCCCTACGACACCAATCCTGAGGTATGGCCATCAAACTCCGGCGTGCAAAGAATCATCTCAGACTTCCGGAAGTTGCCGGAGATGGACCAGAACAAGAAAATGGTGGATCAAGAAGCCTTTCTCAGACAAAGAATAGCCAAAGCCTCCGAAAATCTGAAGAAGCAGAGGAAAGACAATAGGGAGATGGAGATGACTGAAGTCATGTTCCAGTGTTTGGTCGGAAACATGGGGATGTTTAATCTGAACATTATGGATCTTAATGATTTGGGTTATATGATTGATCAATATCTTAAAGATGTTAACCGCAGGATCGAGATTTTGGGGAGTTCTGGTGGTGGTATGGAGCTTGGTGAAACCTCCAACGATGCTGCAGCGGCTCCTTCTGAAGCCGCTGGAACGTTGGCTATTGTGCCGACTACAACCGATACGATTCAGCCTTATCATCATCAGCAACAACATCAGATGTTTCGTCACCATGCAGCTCCACATGTTGGACCCTATGAGCAGCCTCTGAATCTGAACCTGAGTCATAGTCAGAATCAACAACAGGGGTTTACCGAGATGATGATGAACCGTCCCGAGCAAATGAGTTACGCGGCTGAGCAAATGGGCTTTCCGTTCATGAATGATAACCATCACCACCATCACTACCACCACCACCAGCAGGTCCCTGGCGAATCATCCACCACTCCGGCAACAAACGTTAGCGCAAGCAGTGCCAATCCAGTTACCAGTTCAAATCCTACCAATCATATATGGTTCCGTTAGGGTTTGAGAAGTTCACATTCCGTTCAGACAAAACTATCTTTCTACAAAATGTTTCTTTTGTTGTTGTTATCAGTGCAATTTATTTTCTACTTGCTGCCGTTTTTTCCAATTATGATGGTGCTGATGTCAAAAAAATAATTTACGATTGTGGTTTACAGTTTGATTTTATTATCATGATGATTTGGTTTTTAATGCTATGGATTTGTGTTCCTCTAGCTTTTATTGTTGGTTTGAAACGGGTGTGTTATTCTTTTCTTTCCACAAAGATATGCATTATCTTTTTAGGCTTTGAATGTTAACTGCGGATCACCAATACGCACGTAGCGGTCCAAATATGTGTTTCCATTCAACACAATTTTGAGTTGATAAATTGTATATAAAAAATAAATATAAAATATGTAATAATACATAAAGCAAGAGTGCGGGAAGTGGAACGCACATCAAACGCAGTAGAAGGAAAAAAGGTGTGGTCTATGTACTGTACATGTGTTTACTTAATCGAATCTAATTTTTAAAACAAATAAAAAATATATTATATTTTTCTATGTAATATTTACACATGATTGTGTAATGTCTTCTCACACCTATTTTGGGTGAGCAACAAAAAGGGGAAACAAGCTTTGGAATTTTTTTTACATATTTGTTTTAAAAGAGCTATGGTAAAAAAAATAAGGATTATAAATTCTTTCTTAAAGCTTGGTTTGCAAAGTCTTCATGACTCTATTTATGTTGATGACAAAAAAAAAATATATATATATATATTCAGATATCTTAATTAATTTTGTCTAAAGACAACTAGCGCAATTATAATTTTTTAAATAAAATAATTGGTTATAAATTTTAATAATAGTATATTGAATTTCATATTTGAGATATATAAAATAACTTTTAAATAAAATTTGTATTTTTAAAAATTATATTATTATCACTGATATTTTAGTTTGTAAAATATAAAAATATTATATGTATCCCGCAGTTACATTATTTATCATACATGTCACCATTCATACTTTATTTTAAATCGCTTATTTTAGACAAACCGCACTTGTCCCGCAGTATGCGTTTTTCTAACACAAACCACACTTAAACCGCACCGCACTAACCAATCCGCTTGTCCCTCACCACTCAACCCGCTGTTACCATTCAGAGCCTTAGTTACTCAACTGACCCGCGCGGTTTTTTTGGATTATAAAAAAAATTTATATGAATTAATGTTTTGAGATTGTTATACATCATTATTTCAGATTTTATCTGTACATTTTTATCTAACTTTTTTCATACGATTCGACAGTTTGTCGGACCTGAAAAACTAAATATGAAACCAACCCGAAAATACAGGTGTAGTTCGGATCTGAGTCATGGGCAAAGTACCTATTCAATATTTTTTTTGGACCGTGAATCTCTGTTCTAGTTTGGGTCCTATCGATCGGGTACCCAAAGTACCTAGAATGATTTGTGTATATTAGGTATGTTTGGGTATTTCATATATATTTTCTTCATTACAGATATATTTAAGTTTCTGGTTCGGGTTTTCGGTTATAGTTTGGGGTTATGGGTAAAATTTCAATTTTAGAAAAATATATTTTGGGTTGGTAAAATTTTGGGTGTTTTCGGTTCTTCATATTAGGTTTACGGGTAAAATTATGGATCTTTTGAGTATATGAATATTTTTCATGTATTTGTTTGGATTTCAGATATTTTTGTGTTTCAAATTTTTTTTGTGTTTTGGGTACTTTGTGTTTCTTTTGGATTCTAATACCCAAACCAATCCGAACCTGTTATGTATTCAAAAATTAAATTTATTTTACAGATATTTGAATTATGAGACCGAACGAATCCGGAACCAAATTGTAGATTTTAAAATATAGTTATGTCAAACGTTTAGAATTCGAAGAACCCATACCCGCAGACCCAAACATGAACCCTATGTTTCGAAACATTTTATTTTCTTTGATATAATGCAGAAATATTAAAGGATGTTGATATAACTAAACTAACATATGAAACATCTGATATATTTTAAATTAAATTTTCAAAAGTCAAGGGTTTAAATTAAATGCTTTAAAATTCAAGATATCTTGTATATTCGTGTGATTTAAATAATGTGGATTGATAAAATGTAAAAGGATAACAATTGTCGTTATAATAATTGTTAAAAATCGTGGGTTATTTATTAAAATGTAATAAGTTTTAAGTTGTTGCTATAATAAAAGCATGTTACGATATTTGGTTTTATAGTGTAGGTGAAAAAAATGAAAGGGTCCAAATAACTTTCATAGATAGATTTTTTAGGATTCTTTTTCTTTTAATAGTATTGATTACAACTGTTGGATTCAGGTCATGTATCAAACAAACAAACCACACGGTACAACAGTTGTATACAAAACTACAGCTACCCCTGGTTATAAATGTGTCACTGCTGGTCAGTTGATTTATTCGTTGTACTGTTTCTTTGAACTCACGGTAACATAAATACTTTTCAGTTTATTTAATTCACTGTATTTAGTTGGTGATTTTGTAAACAAAAGTTGCTGATTAAGTTGTGAAATTTAAATTTACTAGAGGCCGAGTCCCGCGCTTGCGTTATTTGTGTATGCTGTTGTTGTTCAGTTTTACTTAGTGTTATCATTGTTAGTTATGTTGTTCTTACACTTGTATTGGTGTGTGCAGTTATTTGGCAAAGCAGAGGGTCGGAGGTGGTGGAATTAGTAGGGAGGCAGCTGTTTGTTGTTGATTACGTGTAGGACACTTTGTGAACGAAGACCAGTTGATACATATATATTTTTTGTATTTAGTTGTATGCATCTCAATTCCCACCGAGGAACATATGATGGTGTGCTTGTGTCACTTTTTCTGGGGTTTTTGTTTTGTTTTGGTGGCTATTGAATTTTAGTTGGTTTCTTTGTTGCATTGTTTAACGTCGATGTCATGTAACTATCTGAACATGTTCTCATGCATGAAGCAAAAGACATGCTTATTATCACGAAATGCAAAGACCCATCAATGTTCCCATTTATTTAAAAACCAAGTATCTCTTCTCCTGGTGGGAGATAGTTTACAGATAATTAAAGACAACCAAAGTTGAAAGTAGGAAAAAACATACGAAAATGGTTATTTCATTGACACATAAGCTAAGTGGGGATGACGGTTTGATGGACTTGAAACAATTACTCACGTGCCTCTTTTCTTCGTTTTCAAAGCTTGACATTGCTTCATCAACTTCTTCGGCTCTCCTGGGCACATGAACCGTGTAGCCAACAGTTGCTGCTGGTAGTATAGATTGGGAATCCATGTCTGGAGTTTTGTTGCTGCTGGCAGTCTGAAACACAATTGTACGTGTGTGTTATATTAGATGATGTTATTCTATTAGATATATGCATGAAAGTACTATATTCAGCAGAAATTGTTTAGCATCAACATGTTTCTTGAGAAAAAATAGATGACTATCCCTAAATATTTTTTGGATTGACCGTGGTGACCACCATGACAAACTGGGTTATCTCATCTAAGTTCATAAGACCCCTAAAGGGGCCGAATCATCGTCAGTCACACAAAGAAAGTACACAACCACCATACTGGTGTATGAGATTATATAAGTTTTCTTAAAGCAGGAGCAAATGGATAAAAACATGAGAACTATGTGAAAGCGGGCTTGGGTCAATGAGATTAAAACATACCATAAGCCGAGTCGTTGTTGAGGCGTTTTTGAGGTCAATGCCTAGCAGAAAACGTTTTTGGCCAACAACATCTGAAAGTTAACAAATGGAATTAAGAATCAGAAGCTAATAGATGTCAAAAAGATGGTGTGTGTAAAGAGGGGGAGATGAAGAGATAGAGGGAGACTAAGAATTTCATGGATTTGATTGGAGAAGTTTAGACATTAGCGCCTGTGTATTGGAGGGGAGGCGCAGGATTGGGAAAACCTTAGGTCTCAGTCGAAGACGAAGAGCTGACGACTTGCAGGCTTTTTAGGGCCAGTTTTATGGTTTATTAAGATGGGTTTAGGCTTTAATCAAATGTATAAGCTCATGTAATAGATGGGCTAGCGAATTTAAAAAATAAGCCCACAAATCAATCAGTAAATAATAGAAAGCGTGATTTGTAAATCATTTTATTTATTTGTGGGACATTATTAAAACAACCTTCATAAATATATATTAGTTTCGGCCATCAATGTACAAAGTATTTTTTAGTCTAGTTGATACGCCCAAAACGGGATCACTCTTTCGGTAAGGTTGATATGAACTCAGATCCGAGAGGATTGAGAACTGATGGATCGAGGGGTGACACTAAGGGTTACGGAATAGCCCAAAGATACTACCAGACTTCGATCGTTGCCGGATGTGACGCACCGGTCCAACAAAAGAAGGATCGAAACTTGGAGATAACCTCACCAAGAAACTAAGAAGTGTTCTAAACAAAGAACAATGAGAGAAACTCATAAAAAATGAAAAACAATCTGTTTTATTTCGTGGCTCTAAGGCCTTATTTATAGGATTACAAGTTGTAGAGATCCAAAGAAAAATGTGCTAAAAACAAGACATTGGAAATAGAAACAAAGACTTGACTAAATAAAGTCTTTGACTGAAACTTGGACTACCTCTTCATATAGCCACGACCAGGACTTTGAAAGGTGAAGAATATACTCCTGATATGGGCCAAGACATGTCCCTTTGAGGCCTGGTCGAAATCCATCTTTTCCCTTAGCCAATATTTTATCGGTTTCTCCATTTGACCCAAACAAGCTCGTTTTTTGAATCTTTTTGAAAACCATCAAGCCCAATGCTTTCTTGAACATTTAGAACATGAATAATAACCTTTGTCATGATTGAATTGACCGTTGGTTCATCAGAAAGAAGGTTAGCCATTTCGAGCTTCTCGGGTGGTCTGAATTCGCGAGAACTGAAGATCACCTGATTTGTAAATAGCATAACTATCACATATGAACTCCGTTTGATCTGATTCTTCTTCAAGGAGCTCCGTAATTGAGTTGAGAACATTCTCCAAGTGATTTCATGCGAAGAGGACTCGTTTGTTTGAATATATGAGTCAAACAATGAATATATATCATTACTGCTTTCCATGATCAAGCCATGCATGCCTGTTTTGCCCGGTGCGCTACCCCACGGCACATCA
>NC_027756.1:24086847-24101363 GCF_000695525.1 Brassica oleracea var. oleracea
CAGACTTCGATCGTTGCCGGATGTGACGCACCGGTCCAACAAAAGAAGGATCGAAACTTGGAGATAACCTCACCAAGAAACTAAGAAGTGTTCTAAACAAAGAACAATGAGAGAAACTCATAAAAAAGGACAAACAATCTGTTTTATTTCGTGGCTTTAATTGAGTTGGGAACATTCTCCAAGTGATTTCATGCGTAGAAGCCTCTTGTTTTGGAAGATATGAGTCAAACAATGAACATATATCTTTACTGTTTTCCATGATCAAGCCATGCATGCCTGTTTTGCCCGGTGCGCTACCCCACGGCACATCATTTGTGGTATAAATGTCTGTGTTAATATGTCAATAACCCGGGTTCGAACCATGTGTTTGACATTTTTTTAAGGTGAAGTCCACAAAATGTTGACGTGGCGCGATGAGAAGCCTTGAAACTGGCTCATTATAATGTTGATTTTGGTAATTACGATGGTCAGATTTATTTGTGTTGGAAAATATTATTATCCAAGGAAGTGTTTGTTTTGAACTTTGATTATAACTTTGATTATAACTATTGGCCGGAGGATGAAGTGTGGATTTTCTGTAATCAAGTTACATATTTATTTCCAAGGCTGCAGTTATCAACTAAGAGTTGTTATCACACTCAAGTGGTTTTGATTCTTTAGAGATTTTGCGTTTAAGAGTATATGTATTAACTATTGAAGGGAAATAACATCGACAAATTCAACGAATATATTAACCGGCAGTATTCAAACCTTGTTCGAGTTTAAGCCTCTACTATGGCTACTTATAGGAAATTAAAAAATATATAAAGCTTCAGAAGATCTGGCCACACTCAAGCGGCTTTGAACCTATTATGCATGAAGTAAAGGTTACGATTTATTTCTTCACCCAGTGGGCGATAGATTGTAGATAATTGAAGACAAAACCAAAGTTCAGAGAAGAAAAAACATAGGAAAATAATTATCAAAAGGCAGAAGCTAGCACTCACGGGGGCTTTTACGGTTCTTCTCTTTGCCTCCAAAGCTTGGCGGGCTTGCTTCATCGACTTCTATTGCTTTCGATTACACCGGTTTAGTTCAAATGTCCCTTAAAAATTGCACAGCTTAGTCCCATAAAGACAAGTGCACCACGACCATACTGTTGTAGTAGATTATATAAGTTATTTCAAAGGATGAGCAAATGGAGATATGCATGAAGAATATTTAAGGGTTTGCAGAGGTTTTACATGTCAATGAGAAAACGAACCACAACTGCGACGTTGTTGAGATCAGAGCCCTTGCAGGGAACCGTATTTGGCCAACAAAATCTGAAAGTTTCCAAAAAGTGTTGCAAATCAATAGCTAATTTGAATGTAAGGGATTCATGACTTTAGTTTTGAAAAGGGAAATATAAAACTATATCAGGAGTATTGGAATGAAGAACCAAAGAGAAGAAGATATTTGAGAAGGTCGCACCATACTAAACTACATACTATACTAATGGATAGTTTAGTATGAAGACAACTTAGTATTAGATAGTATAGTCTGAGATGACCGTTGAGAACATTTGGAAGAAAATGTGAACACAACAGATTCGAATTCGGGTAGAGCCTATTTCCATCCCATCCATATCTCTCTCTTAGGTCTATATATATATGTCAATGTATGTGTAATAAAGACTTAAAGAAATAAAATATTCCTTCTCTCTTGTCTACAAAATTTCACTCACTCTCTTTCTTGTTCCTGAGTGTTCATCACTTTGTTCTTCACAAACCTTACATGGTATCAGAGCTTTCTCCTAACCTCTTTTCTCTTCCGCAAAACTACTTTACTCTTTTTTTTTCTTTAATTCTCACGGTTTAAATCTCTCAAATTCTCAAGTTCTCAAGAAGCACTCTATTATCCAATATTGGAGCAAAGCAAGCCAGTGGCCATTCCAATCACTCTTAAGGGTGTAAACTACCTTCTGTGGTCAAGAATGACCAAGAATGCCCTTGGTGGAAGAGGTCTATGGTCACATGTCAAAGAAAATGAAGCACCAAGATGAACCAGCCAAGGAGAAGACGGCAAATAGATTGTGGTAGTAGATGAAGGCAAATGGATTCAAGAATACCTCATGGTGTTGTCTATTATCCATAGCTCACTTGATGGCCCCATAATGGAGGCTTACTCCTTCTGTGACACAGCAAAGGAGTTATGGGATACTTTGCAAAAGGTTTATGGAAACATATCCAACCTCAGTAGGGTCTTCGAGGTGAAAAAGGCCATCAACAGCCTGAACCAAGAAGATGCAGACTTCACAGCACACTTTGGGAAGTTTATAGCTCTTTGGGAAGAGCTAGAGATGTTGAGGCCGAGTACAATAGATCCGACCATCCTGAATGAGAGGCGTGATCAAGACAAAGTATTTGGACTACTTCTCTCACTCTCAATCCGGCTTACAATGATCTTATCAAGCATATCTTGAGAGCTGAGAAGTTACCAAGCCTAGAGGAGGTGTATTCCCAAATCAAAACGGAACAAGGGTCATTTGCTCTATTTGGAGGAAAAGAAGACCTCAGCTGAGATGGCATACGCCAACAAGGCGCACTTTCGATCAGATGTTAGGAAGAAGGGAGTGAATTGTGAGCATTGCAAGAATGTTGGCCACATGAAGAACCAATGTTGGATCCTTCACCCTCACCTTAGGCCACCATCAAGGTTTAACCAAACTAGAGCACATGAAGCTGTTCACCAAAATGTCCAGCAAATGGCTTAACCAATGCAGCAACAAGGTGAAGGAAGAGCCATGAGTTCTACTGCACACGTTGCTGGAACCACCTCTCAGCCACCTCAGGATGATGCATTCATCCGCAAGTCAGACATTGAGGCTCTCATAAAAGCTCTCAATGAAAATTATGGTAACATTAGTAGTAACGTTTATAATGCCTTAAAATCTCTTCATTGTTCATCACAAACGGCTAGGCCATTGATCATTGATTTAGGAGTTTCTCACCATATGATTAGGGATGTTAAACTAATTAGTGATGTTCAACCTTCCTTAGGAAGTTTTGTGATAGCTGATGGTGATAGAATACCCATTGAGGGCATAGGCAATCTGAAACTATTTGATAAAAAGTCTAAAGCTCTTTACATGCCTACATTTACATCTAACTTGCTCTCAGTTAAAAAGGCTACTACTGATCTTAACTGTCATGATATTTTTAGTCCTCATAAGGTTTTTTTTCAGAATATTGAGACAAGTAAGATGATTGGAAATGGTGTGAGCAAAAGAGACTTTTATTTGCTTGAAGACACCAAGCTTAGATCAGATTTTCATGCGACTTTTACTTCTACTTCTGTTTTAGCTTCTAATGTTTTATGACATTCTAGATTAGGTCACCCTCACTCTCGTGCCTTAAGGTTGATGTTGCCTAAGATTTTTTTTACAAATGATAGTTGTGAAGCTTGTATCCTAGGCAAACATTTCAAATCTGTTTTTCCTAAGTCATTAACTATCTATGAACATTGTTTTGATTTGGTTCATTCAGATGTGTGGACTGCTCCTTGTGCTTCTAGAGAGAACCATAAGTATTTTTTCACTTTTATAGATGAAAAATCCAAGTATACATGGCTGACCTTAATTCAATCTAAAGATATGGTGCTAGAAGCCTTTATGAACTTTCAAAGCTATGTTACTAACCATTACAGCGCAAATATTAAAATCTTTAGGTCTGATAATGGTGGGGAATACACAAGCCACACATTCAAGAATCATCTACCAAAACATGGAATAATTCATCAAACTAGTTGCCCTTATACACCACAACAAAATGGAGTAGATGAAAGGAAGAACCGACATCTCATGGAGGTTGCAAGAAGCATGATGTTCCATACTCATCATGTTATCTTATCAACCGAATACCAACCAGAGTTATTCATGATAGCTCTCCATTTGAGGTATTAACCAAGACTAAACCATCTATTGATCATTTGCGTGTGTTTGGGTGCCTTTGTTTGGTCTTGATTCCAGGAAAACAAAGAAACAAATTAGAAGCCAAAAGTGTCAAGGCAATGTTCATACGGTATTCAGCCAACCAGGAAGGGTACAAGTGCTATGCACCAGAGTTAAGAAAGGTTATGGTGTCAAGAGATGTGAAGTTTGTGGAATCCAAGGGGTATTATGATGAGAAGAGTTGGGAAAACCTTAGAGACCTTTCTCATACTACCTCGGATAAGGAAAAAATTGAGGATAATCTTGGTATCAGCCAACCAAAGCCAAGGGAAGAAGCAAATGGACCACCTACCCAAGAGGTTGAACATGTTGAAGAGGAAGTCCATGAGATCTATGGCAAATGGATGTGAAGAATGCATTCCTTCAATGGGATCTAGAGGATGAAGTCTACATGTGTCCACCTCCTGGTTTAAAGCATTTGGTTAAGCCAGGAAATGTTCTAAGACTAAAGAATGTAATTTATGAGCTGAAACAATCACCAAGAGCTTGGTACCACAAGTTGAGCACTACCTTGAATAGGAGAGGGTTTAGGCGATCTGAGGCAGACCACACTCTATTTACTCTCACCAGCCAACAAGGTATAGTAGTCATCCTTGTGTATGTTGATGATATCATCATCACAGGAAATGACAAAGAAGGTATACTAAAAACCAAAGCTTACTTGAAATCTGTATTTGAGATTAAGGATCTAAGTGAACTAAAGTATTTTCTTGGAACTGAAGTATGCCGCTCTAAAGAAGGGCTCTTCTTATCCCAAAGAAAATACACACTTGATCTCTTGAATGGAACATGTATTCTTGGAGAGAAACCAGCTAAGACACCATTGGAAGATGGCTACAAGATCTTGCATGAGGGGGAGTATGAAGACACTCAATTTGATGATCCAAAACAATACAGAAGACTAGTTGTTAAGCTCATATAATTAACCATTACTAAACCTGATATTTACTTTGCTGTGAACCAGGTGAGCCAGCACATGCAAGTGCCAAAGGTTCATCATTGGAATATGGTATAAAGGATTATTCGACTCCAGGCCAAGGAGTTTAGATGAGATGCAATGGGAACACTGAAGTGGTTGGATATTGTGATGCTGATTGGGCAGGAGATAGAAAGGATAGGAAGTCAACTACATGCTATTGTACTTTCATTGGAGGCAATCTTGTCACTCGAGAAAGCAAGAAGCAGAAGGTGGTCTCATGTTCAAGCGCTGAAGCAGAGTATCGAGCAATGAGGAAGCTCACAAAAAAATTGGTTTGGATAAAAGGGCTTCTAAAAGACTTAGGCATAGATATTACTACACCAATCACAGTGCATTGTGACAACTAGGCAGCCATTCACATAGCTTCGAACTCAGTGTTCCATGAAAGGACTAAACATATAGAGGTGGATTGCCATAAAGTGAGGCAAATGGTGGTACAAGGAGTTATCCTACCTTGCTACCAGAGCCGGACTTGGGCAGAGTCTCACGAAACATCCGTGGAGGGCCCCCACCACCTATTGGGGCCCCCATTTCTAATTTTTCCCTTTGTAGATATGTAATGTTAATATATTAATTTTATGTGCAAAGTCAAACTAAAAAAAAAGTTTTGGTTTGTACTGTACCAAATAAAAAAATATAAGTTATTAACATTAGCGCAAGTAACTTACGGTAAGTTATACGACTTTCTGTACTTTATTTTTATTTAAATAATCGTAAATATTATAATAAATTTAAATAAGTAAAAAACATCATTCTTAACTCACTAGAGGAAACTTACGAGAGATAGTCTTTTCAACTTCTCCTCTTCTCTTTACTCTGTAAAAGAAAGCAAGTTCATAAGAAAACCAGAGATTTTTTCTTGTTTTATAGTTTTTTCGATGTTGCTTTTTATTATCAAAGCTACGATAAGTTCATCTTTATTTCAAATAGGGCCCCGAAAATCTCAGGTCCGGCTCTGCTTGCTACACTAGGAGTGAAGATCAGCTAGCAGACATCTTCACCAAAGCCACAAGTACAAAGTTGTGTGAGTCCATTCTTTCCAAGCTTGGACTCATAGACATCTCTCGGCCATAGTCCTCTTAACCATGAAGGCTCTACTCTTTTTCCTTGGTATGTTTTTTTCCACTGGATTTTGCATACTAAGTTTTTTAATGAGGGAGTTCTTCATGGTTTCCAAGCTCGATCCATCCATATGGTCAAGCTTGAGGGGGAGTATTGGAATGAAGAACTAAAGAGAAGAAGATATTTGAGAAGGTCGCACCATACTATACTACATACTATACTAATGGATAGTTTAGTACGAAGACAACTTGGTATTAGATAGTATAATCTGAGATGACCGTTGAGAACATTTGGAAGGTGTGAACACAACATATTTGAATTCTGGTGGAGCCTATTTCCATCCCATTCATATATCTCTCCTAGGTCCATATATATGTCATTGTATGTGTAATAAAGACTTAAAGAAATAAAATCCTCCTTCTCTCTTTCTTGTCTAGAAAATCTCACTCACTCTCTCTCTCTCTCTTGTTCTTGAGTATTCATCACTTTTTTCTTCACAAATCTTACAAAGAGTTCTGATATATGGTGTTTTCAACATCATAGTATATGTGTTTCTTGAGGTCTTTCAGTCTTCTATCGAATCTGTCTAGTCCTTTTGTGATTATTTCAGGTACGGAGTAGGCAGAAGAATGGAAGAGAGGATGCATGAAGAAAGATGCCATTCTGGAGCGTTTCACGCGGAACAGCCAGTCAGAGCAGCCCGAAGATTGTTCCCACAGCAGAACAGCCGAGAGACTGTTCCCGACAAATAAGGAAACCTCCAAGATTATTTCGGGAGTTTGCCCTAGCTACCCTATTCCTCCTTGGAGATTATCGACACCTCCATATAAAAACACTACCCTATCTATTTTTACTTTCTACGCTAGTTTTTGCAAGAGACTGAGACTTGTATTTGGCGATTGCAACTTGTACGGGGGAAGGCTTCATCTCTCACCTAGAGAAGATTATCCTGAACCCTTGTTTCTTGTTTTATTATATGCAGTATTATTCAGAAATGTTGTCTTTAAAATCTTGCATTATGATCGAGTAGTCGGCCAGCTCGCCTAGGGTATTACGGTGTTGATTATACGAGCTAAACATAGATAAGCGATTCTCTTGTGTCTTCATTTATATAGCTCTTATTGCTTGCATTAATCTGATCAGTTAATGTTTGAACTTAAGTTTAATCACCTCGCTAACCGTGTAGGAGATGACTTGACATGATATGAATGAGCTTAGTAACCCTAATCAGCGAAAGTAGATATTAGGGTGTTAAGTGAACTTATCGGACTTGATCTCTAAGGCTTGCCATCGTATCTTGTTCCAAGCGAAAGCTTAGGCAGCAAGATCGATTCGCAAAGGGAGCAGCACCACGACAGTGGGCTGATCCAGTGGAGTGATCCGAGTTCTAGATGGTTTCCTATTGCGCTTGAATAATTGTTTGGCTCAGTATCAGCACTCAATGAATTACCCTAGGCTAGCTTCTTGTTTAAATCGAATACAACCTCTTGTTACTTGTTTCTTATGTCATCATTGAAATCAAAACTCATTATTGTTCTTAGCTTGATACAGAACTCATAAGGATAAAGTGTAAACTGGTTCTGTGGATTGAATCTCAAATATTACAATTAAAACTGTTAAACTTGACAATAGTAATGATTCATTTTTAGTGTATCAAGTTCTAAGTTTATGTTTTCTAGAGCCTTGAGATGGCCGGATTTCTGGAGCATGAACTTCTAAAGGTTAATGACAAGAGCAATGGTCAGACCTCATCAATAGTGGTTGTGGGGATGAAACGGATGACAAAAAGATGGGGCGTAATCTTGTATATTCGTCGACCGATTAACACTGACGATCGCACCGGTTCGTAAAGATTCACGTTACTGATTGGCACGTGCAGCCGGGATGAGCCCTGGATGGCAAAATTCTGAACAATCAGACAGAATAATAAATTTTCTAAGCCAAATGTTTGAGTTTTGAGTGATAATTGATGGAACAGATCATTCACGTGAGACTAACAATGTCTGTAACTTTTCATCTAGGAAGAGAGGGTGGTACCCATAAATTTTTTATTCTTCTTGATGTTAAGTGAACATTATATAATGTATTAGGCATAAGCAATTTGACTCCAAAAAAAAAACTCTTTGTCGTATAGTTTTTTTGTCGTATAGATTTAGTATAGTTAATATTAATGAGTTCCAAATGTATAGATTCTATGGGCCTTGAATTTGTCATCGTAACTTGATTCGATGGGCTTCCGTTTTGTGTGGGATTTCTGAATAATTTAAAATTTGAGCAGCTGATTGGTTGATTAATAAGTAACAAAAATAATTAAAATTTTCAAATAAGGAAATGGCATAGCATTGTAAATAATTCTAAAAGGTAAGGGCAGAATCCTAATAAAGATTCTGCTTTAATAGTATAGATAACTTAGGGGTAGATAATGGAATATCGTTACGTACCATATGAGTCACAATCATCACAGCCACCTATTTGATTAAATATAAAACTCAGATAGTTTAATGAGTAAAGATTGTAAAAAGCAAGGTATTATAATCCATATAAACTTACAGTCGTAATATTTTTGCTTGAATGTTGGTCGATCATTGATCAGATGAACTGAAAATATACACCGTTTTAGTAATAGCCAACAAAACTTTTTAATTTGAAAATGAAATATTTCTGAGACTCAGGACATACCTTTTGATTTTGTACGTGATCCACGGGGATGACCTCGTTTCCTTTTGAATGTATGTCCGGCTGAAATGTTTGTACGGTGAACATGAAAGTAATACAATGTGTGGTGAATAAAGAATTAAGAGAAAATGTGTACGGCAAATCAGATAAAAATAAACATATCATATCGACCATATAATAAAATGTAACATTTTCGTATATTTTATTATTTGAATTTTAGAAAATGACTATAAAATACAAATATTATTCAAATTCTCACATTAAAATTTGTGACCAAGTGTTTTTAAATTGTATTGTAAAAAATATAAATAATCGTAAAACATATGAGTGAAAATTTTCATTTAATAGATATTCAAAAAAAAAATATATATTAAATTATATACCCTATAAAAATATTTAAAAAAAATTATTACAAATTTCATTGATGATTTGCAGTGAATCTTCAAGAGCTGTTATGAGTTATTAAAATTATTAAAAGTCTCACATTATTTTTTTTATCACGAGCTTACAATTTTTGTTATAAAATATGCATAAAATCGTAAAGCCATACGATTAATAATTTCCATTTAATAGATATCTATACTAAAATATGTTATATATTTAGGTTAATATGATTTTTGCCCAAGTATAATTTCCAAAAAAAAACAATTTATGTTAATATCATTTAAATTTATTTTTATATATACAAAATATATTAAAAATGGTTGTTTAGATTCACTTACCCTATAATTTATCATTGGTCAATTTTACTATTTAGTTAAATTCTAATTATTTGTATTTTTAACCCAATACTTAAAACTTGAAACAAAATAAATGTTAAACATAATAATATGATTTTAGCCCACAATTTACTTCATATCTCAATAACAACTTATAAAAAAACTAATAACTTCTCACTTATATCTATACTATTAAAGCAGAATCCTATTGTCTTTTTTACCTTAACCTGCCATTTTCTTTACTGACATTGCATGTTTCATTAAGGGCAATCAAGTAATATTAATAACACATCTATATTGGGTCATTTTTTTTGGATCCAGCCCACATCAGATTTCTCTTGGGCCATTTGGGCCGATTAATAAATCAAATCCAATTCTCACATTTTTTTTTTCCTTTGGGCCATTGAGTCCAAGTTCAAATAATTTTTTTTCAACTATTCTTAATTATTTTTTTTCTTTTCTTAATATAATTTAAGCATTCATAAAAAAATTGATTTTTTCATTGAAAAGTATAAATCTTTATTAAAAGTATATAATTTTTTTTATTAAAATATTAACCACATAATAAAATTAATTTATCAGAGTTATACCAACTTAATTCATTAAAGAAATAAAGTTTAATTTTTTAAACATAAATAGTCATTTAAAATGAAATACGATAAATAAAGATAAAAAGTTTAAGTCTTTTATAAAATAAAACACAAATATATGAAAATATGACATTTACTAAATATTTGTAAATTAAAAAAATAAAAAATAAACCCGCGCTTTGAAAGCGCGGATCAAAATCTAGTTCATCACTTATAAATCCAACGTAAGGAAAAAACATAAATAATTATAAAAATAGCATGGTTTATTTAGTCTTTAAAAAACATGTATAAAATTTAAATAATATAAATATTTTTAATTAACAAAAACTATATTAAATATCTACTCTAAAATTTTAAACTATTTTTAAATATTCATATATCCTTTTAAATATTGGGAAGGTGAGTTATGTGTCCTTCTCGCTATATAGATTATATATACATAAGTGCCCTGATATATGTTCTCCCAGTCTTTTTAAAAAACCAAACTAACCGATTAAGTAAAAACCTAATTTTTGTTTAGTTGCCGAATTGAACCGGACCCTCTACACCGAAACAAATTAAATTTTTTTTGGCAGTTTGTTTTGGTTAATAACCACATGCCTATGTTCTCCAGTGAACGTGAACTTGTCTTTCTCTTGTTACTCACCTATTGCATACTATTTTTATATGTTAACAATAATCGAGAACTAAATTAGTATGCTTTGCTACATGTACTATGTCTTAATATCTCAATTTGATGCTGCAAAACTGAGAAAACTCCGTCCGAGTTTCAAGGAGAATGGAGGCACTGTTAAAGCAGGAAATGCCTCTAGCATAAGGTTATATTCTCATATAGAGTTTTAACTTCTTTTTTCTTAAGTAAAATTTTTTGTTTCCTTTTGAACTGTGATGGTGCAGCTGCCTCCATTCGCCTCCATTCTTAAGTAAAGTTTTTGGGAAATTCTTATATGAAAGATTTTGAGTTAGAAGTAGCTTTGCAACTTTATATGGTGAATGAGTAGAATTGCAAACTAAAACTAATTTATGGTTAAATTTGGATTGGATATTCCTATTCTTTGGCTACAAAGAAACTGTAACCCCAAAAAAAAAAACCACGGTTGCTGGATGCTTCTAATTTTTTATTTCCCGAGAGAAATAGGCAGGAGATTAGGTATTTACCTGTAACTTCTATGGGTTGGTCATTGGGGGAGGGGGCTATCCATTCCGTTGAAACAGCGATCCTTACAACCAACTTATTCCAGACGGTAGGAGACAACGCGTGTGTACGGGTATGTTGCTTGGACGTATAGAAGAGACAGATGAGTTCTTGGATTTTTCTTAAGTCTTCTTATTTTTTACGCAAGAGAAGGATGAGTTTTTGGAAGAGTTTGATTTTCTTATGCATTTTTCTTTCCCTTTGAAAGGATATAGTTAATGATTGTAATTGCTGGTTTAATGAAATATATTACTTTCATTTTCAGATGAAGATTTTACATAAATATGGGATCTTATGGAATATGGAATTTTCAGAGGATTCGAATATTGGATATAGTCAAGGAATTTTCTGTTGTGTGTGTGAAACGGCGAGAGGGAGATCGATAAGTGGATATGGGCTATGTAGATATTCAAATCCAGCGAATTATCTTCTGAGGCCAAACCGTTTGGATTTGCTATTCTTCGTGTTCGTCTCTAGTATATGGTGTTTTGGATTTGTGCGCAGAAGGAGAAGAGAGTGTTGGTAGCAGAGTTAATGCCTAATGATACACTCTCGAAACATCTATTTCATTATAAAAGCCTCTTTTTTAATATAATGAGATGCTTTCTAAAACATAGAAACTCTAATCATTAAAATTTTGCAAACAGGAAAAAAAGATAATGTCTAAGAACCCATTGAATTCAAAACATTAAACTAATTGACTTAAAAGAAAGGGAAACTCTACATAAAAAAGAGAGTTCAATTGATTAAAAGACAAAGTCTGAAATGGAAGAAACAAAGCAATGTCTTTATAGAAACCAAAATAGTACTTAAACTGAAGCAAACTTTAAAAAAACCAACGCAACTGCAAAGCAAAGACTTAAACATCAATGATCTGAAGCTTCAATTCTCACACCTTGGCCGTTTGACTTTCTCTGGATCAACACTGTCAAACGTCCTCTTACTCTCCTCATATGCAGAATCTCCACAGCTTTTTGAAGGCTCACACACGTCATTTCCAGTCTGCATTGTTTCCTCGGACGTTGCAGCAATGTCGTTACCAAGAGAGGCTTCTGTGGGTGGTGGTGTGTCTAGAGGGAGGATCTTGGTGACAGTTATAGCTCGGGGGTTGCCAGAAAAGTTATGGTATGTAACTTTCACACAAAACTTATGTGTCTGTCCGATTGTGTTGATTAAAGCTTCCGGGACAGGCACCTCATGGTCAGGTCCTTTGTTTTCATTAGCCTTGCATTCAAGTACAATAGTGTGAGTTTAAATCAGTTGAGAGTATAAACTGATAGACATTTACCTCAAAGTAGCTGCTAACTAACTCAGAGGCGTGCCTCCCAGTCAAATCACGACCAGCATCACCAAGCAGGACAATAAAAGCTTGTTCATTGCTGTCATATACATAAATCTTTGCACGGTACCTGTTATGAAAGAATGAGAAGTTAATAATCCAAAACTAATATAAGAGAAAGTGTAATTGAATATTGAGGCCAGAGAACATATTGTGCAACTCCAGCTGTGTTAACCTTCACACATCTTGTCTTCGTACAAATCAATGAGTTTGCGCCTTTGGTAGCCTTACTATGGCACTCAGTGCATGCAATATTACCAAGCAGATCCATGAACAACATCATCAATCGTAGCAGTGCACTCAAAAAAGGCATCCTGCAACAGTTCAAAAGCATTTGATATAAATATCTAAGCGTTTCAAAATGAGTAAGAAATATTTAGCTTTCCTGAGTCATGTAAGAGAATATATCTGCTATAGTCAGCATCTCACGCTTAGTGACCACCTCTGCACTAACCTGCTTAGCAATCTCTGGGTTTGAGCCGAGCCTAACAAAAAATAAAAAGCATTGCTTCAGTCAATCACTTCAATTTGTGTAACTGTGTGATTAACATGAACTTGTATAGATGGGGGTACATACCAGGTGAAGTAATCAATGGTTGGTTGGACATCATAGTCCATGAAAACCCGTGTGGGGGACATAGAGGTCACTGCAAGGGTACCTATACAATAACGGAAGAAGCATTAAAAATGATTTAGTGTAAAATTAGCAGCCAATGTCAAAGAAGAAAACGTTTTTAGAATGTTTAATAAGCTAGAACATGACACAATGATTAGTGAAAACGTGAGACCAAAGAGTTAAATGATTGATTGAACAATTAGCAACCAATGACAAATACGTAAACGTCTTAGGAAAACATGTCACAATTATCAGTGAAAACGTGAGTCTAAAGAGATAAATGATTACCTCCGAGACGTTTAGTGTTAACAGCTGTGACCAAAAGTACTGTGGGAGTGTTTTCATAGGACTTAAACTTCTTGCAGAAGTCTGTTGCAGCCTGGTCCCAAAGGTAGAGCTTCATGACAGGTCCTTTGCAAAAATAATCTCTTAGGGATTTAGGAACTAAAGAGAGATGGTGTATTGAAAATAAAAGAACACACTTACTCATGTGATTGCACATGAACCATAATGTGCCGAGTGGTAGTGATCTTTACTTCATCAAGGGTGGGACGCTCGATAAGAGTCTGTCCATCGACCAGCTTCATGTGGCCAACAACATCTATAACATTTATCATAAAGAGTGTAATTTAGATGGCTAATGTAAAACTATAGAAACGAAATACTTGAAATAATTCACTACAAGAAAACGTAAGTTTAACGACAACGGTTTTTCTCGTGAGTTCGTCGTAAAAGAGGGTTTACAAGGAATTAGCGAGGAAACAGGTTTAGTCGTTATACGTTCGTCGTAACGCATATTTCCTCGCTAATTTATCGTAAAATAGCGAGGAAACCATTTCGTCGTAAAAACGAAGAAAACAAATCGTCGTAAAGACCACGTAGACAATCCACGTAAGAATGTCGCTACCATTCCTCGTAAATACCACGAAAGCATTTCCTCTTAAACGACACGTACATATCTCGAAAGTATTTCCTTGTAAAATTCACGTAATTACCTTGAAATGTTTTCCTCGTAATTTTCACGTAAATACCTTGAAAGTATTTCCTCGTAAAATACTCGTTTAACATTTCTCGTGATTTCCTCGTAAATGTTCAACGTAAATAAGTCGTAGATTAGCTACAAATCTACTTCATTTTATTATTTAACAAATTTAAAAATATAATTAAAAAATATTTAAAATTATTTAATTTATGAATAAAATTAAAATTTAAAAAATAAATAAATACGCAAATATTTTATATATAAATAAGTTTTGAATTTATAATACAACCACGGAAAAAAAAAAGAACTAAGAGTCGTGCATCGCCAAGGAATTCATCACTCTTCATGTCTACATCCTCCTCGGCATGTGTGTCGTCGGATGGTCCCT
>NC_027756.1:24102605-24103455 GCF_000695525.1 Brassica oleracea var. oleracea
ACAGGAGGAGGCATCGTCGGATGAGCCATCGGGGAAGGCACATGAGGAGCCGATGGTGCACTAGAAGAAGTAGACCCAGAGACTCTCTGAGTGTACTGAATCTCGGGGACAGTCTCTTGACCTAGAAGACGGGTCTAAACGACTACCCGGCTCACCGAACATCTCTCTGTAATGAGCAGTAAGTCTGCCATTTCGAACCTGGGAAAAAAAATTAATTTTTAAAATTAACATCAACAGTATATTTCCCAACATTATCCACCTAATCAACACTAAATAACATAAAATCCGTAAACCTATCTAAATTCCCTATACTAACCACCTAATCTATCCTAAACTAACCAAATTAGAGAGGAATTAGAGAGGCTTACCATTGCCACGAAATGGAGAGGAAGTGGAGAGGAAGTAGAGAGGAAAGAAAAAGTGAGCGCTCGGGGGTATATATAAGATTACATATCGTTGCAATTTCCTCGTAAGTTTACGACGAAATAGCGAGCACTTACAAATGCCCGCGTTTTATACTACGAGGAAATAGCGAGGAATTACAAAAGCCCGCATTTTTATATACGAGGTATTAACGAAGATTTTATTATCGTTGCAAATTCCTCGTAACGTTACGACGAAATAGCGAGCAATTCTACGAGGAAATAGCGAGGAATTACAAAGGCCCGCGTTTTTATATACGAGGTATTAACGAGCCGCGCTTTCCTATAAATATACCCACAACTCTCATTCTCAAACCACACACAAACTCCCAAATCATACTCCTCAGCAAAATCCTATTCAAATTATAAATATTTGAAAAAAAAAAGGAAGAGAAGAAGATATTAGAATTCATGTGGGCGAGACTTAC
>NC_027756.1:24104616-24117709 GCF_000695525.1 Brassica oleracea var. oleracea
CTCGCTAAATACACGTAAATTATTTCCTCGTAAATAACACGCGAAGTTTACGTCGTATTTATGAGGAAATAGTATTTCCTCGTAAAAGACACATCAAATTACATTGATTTTACGACGAAACGCTTTTGTCGTTACTTTACGAGGAAATAACGATGACATTATTTTTCCACGTAAGTTTCTCGTAAAATCGACGTAAATTTACGAGGATTGTTTTTCCTAGTTAAGCATGTGTTTTCTTGTAGTGATTACTTAACCCAACAAAATTCTAGATTTCTTTACCAAACAGAAAGATAGACTAAAACTACATCAAAACATAAAGCAATGTAACTGAGTTATGATTTGTAAAATTAGTATGCTTACCGTAGAGGTCACCTTTGAGATCACAGTTAGCCTCAAAATCTTCATATGAATGAAACCTGAAACAGTCTTCATCAAAAGGGATTGGAATGTCGAGAAGAACCGACATCTCAGAGTTCCATGTGAAAGACACGGTTGCGATATGATCAGTAACCCGATACATCGGTTTGTTTTTCGATCCGTAGAAGTTGATGAGTTTGTAAAATGATCCTTGTTTCATCTCAGGCAAGTATTTCTTAATATGTCCTGGTGGGATGAATCCTTGAATGACAGTTCCCTATCGTCGGAAAAGAATAATAAACCACGAAATGAGAATTAAACCTCATAATTTAAACAAATACGATACCAAACCCTACTAGCTAACTAACCAATCGTATAACAAAACATCAAAAATCTAAGTTTTATGTTTTATTAACATAACTAATTAACCATAGCTTCGTCTTCAAAGTTTAATGAAACGTCAAAAATTATCGGAAAACACAGATCTCACGATCTAGAAACAATTTTTAGAGAATTGACGAACCTGCTCGTCGATGAGGAGCATTTACAGGCCAATAAGGGTCTTCTTCACCGGGTTCCGAGCCTCCCAGAAATGGATGAGTCGGAAGCGCAACTGGGTTTCATGGGGACCTAGAGAGACATCTTTGAAGAACATAACTTTTTCGTCAGAGTCAGAAGAGACATGAGACTTCCCATTTCGTTTCATCGCCATGGCTTGAGATTTGAGTGGTTCTAGGGTTTTGTTTAGTACGAAGAAGAGCGATCAGCATATAAAGGAGGAGGAAAAGAGGGAGGTGAAACGAAATCATTAAAGAGGTATTGATTGATCGAAACGAAAGTATTGATTGTGTAGAATTGGATCGATTGATTCTAGGGTTCGTTGCTCTTCGATCAGAGAAAACGAAGTGATAAGGGTGAGGAGAATCGTCATCATTCGACGGTTCGGTTCTACTTAGTGTTTTGTGTCGCAAACACGAAATGCCCTGAAGTCCAAATGGCAATCCCATAAAGCCCAAATCGTAATCACGAAGCCCACAAGATATATTGGTCGACTTTAGACGAAAGAAAACCGTGAGGCCCCGTCCGACGTGTCCAATCGCATGAACCTGATTGGCTGGAATTTCCCATCCTACGTGGACATGCTCCCTGCTCGGTATATTTTGCTTTTTGTAGTGTTAGATTTAATTATTTAACTAAACGCTGAATAAAAATCGAAGTTAAATCAGATCCATTAACAAAGTTAAATCGAAATTAATATAGTATTTCAATACTTTTATAAAACTTTAATTAATTAACTAAATAAAAATAAAGACAAGTGTAGATATGTTTCATATTTATTTATTTATTTCAAATGAGAACCATTTTTACAGCTTTTGTTTTGTTTCTTCTTTTGTAATTATTTTAATTTTGTAGTGAGTGAGTGAGTATATTTTGAAGAAAAAAAACTACCAATAAAATGCTTTAGATCATGAAAAATAAGGTAGTACCAAATATTATAAAAAGGAAATCTAATTATACAGAATTTGTTTATCTGTTAGAGGGCACATAAGTCATTTTGCATGACGGATCTGAATCCCTATATAAGATGGTTGTATCCCCTCTTCTTGTATTCTCCAGAGAGACAAAATCTTTCTCCTTTCTCTGAAACACAAATTCTAATTGCAATCACGGACCCGAAGGTAACAGAGAACCCTCGCGATTCGATTAAACACATCGAAATGATCGTCGATTCCTTCTGTTATCTTTCCGTTATTTTTGGATTTTGAAATCAAGACACCCTAAATAAATTCGATTTTCTGTGTATTGATTGACGTGTACAGAAAGGCAAGAAAACAACTCCTTGGATCGGATCAAAAATGTCGCACTGTTTAATCCTAAAGCCGGCGTGCATGGGCTGTGGATCACGGTCCGATCTCTACGGAAGCTCGTGCAGGCACATGACGTTGTGTCTAAAGTGTGGCAAAACCATGGCTGAGAACAAAGCCAAGTGTCTCGACTGTGGAACCGTCCTCACCAGATTGATTCGGGTTTTTGATTCTTTCAGTTTCATAATCGCTTTGAGAGAGAGATGAAGACAAAAAAAAAATCAAATGGGGGTGTTTCTTTTTTGTAGGAGTATAACGTCCGTGCGGCTACACCCACGGACAAGAACTACTTCATTGGTAGGTTTGCCTCTGGTCTTCCCAATTTAAAGAAGGGCTCTGATGAGAATAAATGGTCTCTTCGTAAAGACATACCACAAGGTCGTCAGTTCACAGACGCACAACGGGTAACTGAATCGGATCATCATGATCGTGTTGTTGTTACAAATCATTTTAAGACAATGCTTGTGGGATTTTGTAGGAGAAGTTAAAGAAGAAGCCTTGGATCTTGGAAGATGAGACTGGTCAGTTTCAGTACCAGGGGCAACTTGAAGGCTCCCAGTCTGCAACTTACTATCTCTTAGTGATGCAGAACAAGGAGTTTGTCGCTATTCCCGCTGGTTCTTGGTATGTTTCTTAACGTTATTATGTAAACTCTAAAATGGTAGATTCTGAGACATTTTTGTATTATGTTAGGTATAACTTCAACAAGGTTGCACAGTATAAGCAACTTACACTGGAAGAAGCGGAGGAGAAGATGGATAACCGTAGAAAAACGGCTGATGGGTATCAGAGGTGGATGATGAAAGGCGGTGAGAGTGACAAAGAGGCGGGTGGAAGCAGTGGCAGGGGTCGTAAGAAGTCATCAGGAGGCGAGGAAGAAGAAGAAGGTAATGTCTCTGACAGAGGAGAGGAAGACGAGGAGGAAGAGGCTTCACGGAAGAGTAGACTCGGTCTTAATAAAAAGAGTAATGATGGTCGCAAGAAATCTTCAGGCGGCGAGGAAGAAGAGGGTAATGTCTCTGACAGAGGAGAGGAAGATGAAGAGGAAGAGGCTGCACGCAAGAGTAGACTCGGGCTTAATAAAAAGGGCAATGACGACGATGATGAAGAAGGTCCAAGGGGTGGTGATCTTGACATGGATGATGATGATGACATTGAGAAAGGTCTGTTGTAATTTTTTTCAAATTTGTCTGTAAATTAATTTTCCTAATGTGTGTTTGGTTTATTTAGGGGATGATTGGGAGCATGAAGATATTTTCACTGATGATGATGAGGCTGTTGATATTGATCCTGAGGAACGTGAAGATCTTCTGGCACCTGAGATGCCTGCTCCTCCTGAAATAACGCAGGTCTGTCTTTGGTTTAGTAAACACTTGAATTGAATTGTTGGTTCTGTGATGTCCCAACTTTTTTTATTTACAGGATGAAGAAGAGGAGGGAGAGTTGAGCACATCTGGTAAAGAGTTGAAGAAGTTGCTTGGTAAGTCTAATGGTTTGAATGAATCTGACGAAGATGAAGACGACGATGAGGAGACAAACTTCAGTATTTCGAAACAGAAGGATGCGACCAAAGAAGTACATATTGAGAGCAGTCCTCCTCCAAAACAGCCAGCACAACCTTCATCTTCTGCAAAACCATCCAAGGGAAAGAGAAAACTGAATGATGTCGATTCTAAAAAGCCTAGCACCAGCAGCAGCTCTGCTCAGAAGAAAGTGAAGGCTGAAAATGTAAGTCACACTTGCTTCTGTTTTTACGTTTTGGAGTGTATTTACTTTTGTCTTGTCATGTGAAGGAAGAGAAAAGCAACTCGGTTTCAAGATCCAACGCAACAGCCGTGAAAGCTGAACCAACTCCAGCTTCTGCTACGGGACCTGTGACCGAAGACGAAATCCGCGCTGTTCTGATGGAGAAGAAGCAAGTCACTACACAGGACCTTGTCAACGGGTTCAAGCCAAGACTTAAGACCAGAGAGGTAATATTTTTGCTAGAAAACTCTATTCTAAGAGTATGATATCTGAGCTTAACTATGGAGAGAATCAATCTTTTTTTGTGGATCTTTACAGGACAAGAACGCTTTTGCTGATATTCTGAAGAAGATCTCAAAGATTCAGAAGAATGCTGGTTCTCAAAGCGTCGTCGTTTTGAGGGGAATATGAGACTTTACTATCTTCAGAACTAATTCTATTTTCTGTTATCATATGATCTCATACCAGTTAAGCAAACTTAAGTATCCTTTCTGATTTCTTGGTGTCTAAACGTAAGAATCAAGTTCAATGTTTATTTGTCTGAGCAAGATAATAACCTATATAACATATAAATTCTACTAATCCTCAGCCCGACAAAACATAAAGAAAGTGTGTGCCAGATACGAGACTTAAACCCCATGGAGACATGTCAGATACCATGTCCTTGCGGCATAAAACAGTGTCACAGAGCCAACATATGTTTCTAACAAGAAGCGTAGCAACCATATCTTCAGCAACTCCTGCAGGCAATTACTCCAATGTTTCGACAGACTCACACCAAACTGATAAGGAAATGGAAAAAACTTTTCCATGTAATTCTCTACTCACAATCATGAGGTTTTCATGCATCAGCCTAATTAACAACAAACACAACTATAACCGGCCTCAGGTATGTCACGAATTCTACAAAATAGTCAGAACCGGTTGACGCAAAATCACTTGGTTTCGCTTCTCTGGTAAACTGATCGGTTAAGCAATATTTTCTTTATAAAAATATTTTCTAAACAAATATATCCTTCAATTATACCAAATTAATCAAATTTTTATATAAAAAAATTAAACCGAAGAGTTCGCTCAATTTTGCTTTCTCTGTTTAATTTAGAGTACGGCTCAAATTTGTTTATGAACTGCTGGTAAATAATGTTAAATTTATTAAATATTTGTATACTAATAAAATAAAGATCTTACGGATGAAATACAACGGATTATAAACTTAGTGTATGGTTTTATACCACACGAACCATCCCGAAGAAACTCTATCTATTTTTCCAACATTTTATGGTTTTAGAAACACTACAAAAGGTTACGTACTTTGAAGCATTGTGTGATTCTAGCCACAATATGATGAGATATTAAACAAATTCGTGTTATTTTAGCTAAATGATAACATGTTCAATTTAATTTCGCATGAGTAACGATATTAATGAGAAAAAACAGAATCTATTTTACAGTCAATTTCTTAATTACAATCACCCACGCACCACAACTTATTGTTGTTATTATATATACCCATAATACAGAAACAAGTTCCCTAAAATACAAACCTAAATTACATATATCGCTGACACAAAACACTCATATATCTTTGTGTGTTTAATCATGGAAAGGAAAAATAACAAGACGTCGAAAGCCAGTTCAAAAAGGAAAAATAACGAGATTTTCAATCCAGTCAGCCAGTGGAACATCATTATAACGTTGACAGCATCAGACACAGATTCGAGCAATACGATAACGATCCCGAAAGAGTTAGTAGAAGCCAAGATCTTTCCTCTGTGGGGTAGCAAACGTTGCAAAGGATTGCTAAAACCTGACTCGTTCGAGATGGTGCATCTCTATGAGCACCATTCTAAAGTTACAAGAGGTGTGGCAATGAAGAAAGATGAGCATGGAAACTTCAAGCTATGTGGATTGCCTTCCGTTCTCGGGGGAAGACCTTTCAAGACGGGTGATGTTATTGGGTTTTGGTGGGATACACATTGGGGTAGGCTTAATTTCGAACTACTCGTGATTGCTTAGTTGATGGAACATTCTCGCAACTTCATTTCTTGAATTTGTATATAAGTACGTTCTGATTTGCTGATATGTTTATGATTAAGTTGTTTTAGTTCTATTTATTTTTTAATCAATATATGTTCTCAACTTCAACTTCATTTGTTACTAGATAGAGATTATGCATGTTACTATTGATAAGATGAATCTATTTGGCATTATCTTATTAAAAAAAAATTATTGGCATTGTGAGGATATATTTTAAGAATTAATATATAAAGAATCGAAGAGAAAAGTTTCACCAGTTTTTATTATTTTTCTATGTTTTTGGCATTCGAATTTAAAGCTTATAACATGTGTAAAACTATTTTTCGATTATTTTATCTTTTTGAAGATTATATGTGAGTGAGAGCCTATATTTTCAGTGTCAACGTATATCTATTAAAAGTTTAAAACTGTAAATCAGTATATCAATGATTGATGGAAATGCCAAAACATTGGCGCATTGTTGGTTTAAAGTTGTTTGAAATGTGATATACTGTCATGTTAAGTTGTTAACTATCAATGAATCTGACGTCATTATTACTCAGAATAAAAGATAAATATTTTCGATAATTTAATTATAGAGCCTCTTAATTATATTTCCCCTTTTTTGTTTAGATTACAATTTTCATCTTATATTTTGTTGTAAAATTGATATTAGTATATTGATTGACAGGAAAAAGAACAGCATATTCAAAAGAAAACCCTTCAATTTAAAGGGATTTTTCATACAACTGTTTACGATTTGAGTAGTCCTTTATGGGCTATGTCATGGCCCACCGGTTTAATTGATGATACGGAATAGCTTTCCTATGTTGAGAACCGGTTAGGAAATTAAAATTAGTAAAGTTGATTATAGGCAGCAGCGTAAACAGACACATGACTGCTCATGAACTTGAGAACAGAGATTGCCTCCACAGTGCCCTAGTTTTAAAAAAAAAATTCAATGTAAGAGAAGGCTCTCTAAAAATGGCATTAGCTCTTCCCATTTTCTTCTTCTCTCCCTTCTCCATTAGACAATACGAATTTAAAAATAGAAGAAGAAATCAAGAAGACGTATCTAACCCAAAAATTGAAAATTCGAGAACTTCAGTAAGCAGATGAGTGGATATATAATCATCTCGCGGGAATAAATTACAAAAAAATCGATATTTGTTTCGCAGCTTGCTGAAAATCCTGATTTGATTGAAAGGAATTCGAAACCCTAAAACTAGCCGTCGTCGCAAGAAAAATGAAGAAGACGTTTTGATTTTATAAAGGGAGCCAGGAGGGGTAGAAACGTCTTTCAGTCTGTTGTAGGCTTTGGCTAAAACCCTCTTTCCCAGAAAGAGGATTCGGAGTCAGTTA
The DNA here is from genome assembly GCF_000695525.1 of Brassica oleracea var. oleracea. NCBI lineage: Eukaryota > Viridiplantae > Streptophyta > Magnoliopsida > Brassicales > Brassicaceae > Brassica > Brassica oleracea. The sequence goes on from NC_027756.1 coordinate 24,111,963, forward strand.
CTAAAGTTGATTCGAAAACCGGTTTGATCAGGAATATCTAAACCGATCGGTTTCAATCGTAAAACCGCTAATTCCACATCTCCGGCAAACGAAAGTTGGAGCCTTTAAGAGAAAAGTTTCCCCCTTTCACTGTAACGAACATCTTCTGCTGCTATACAAGGAGCGCGTTTGATGAGGGTGTGATAAAGATTTCTCTGGAGTGGGGGTAGTGATGGATGAGGAGAGAAGGGTGCTCTGCCCAGAGAACCAAGGATTAGCGGATCATGTGTTGCAGAAGAAGCGAGAGTACGCAGATAAGCCCAAGGGTCTGTCCGAGAACCTGGAGAGGACATTTATCAAGGCGTATCGAAATGTGTGCGACTCCAAGGATCCCATTACCACACTCAAAGACTTATCCCACATAAAGTATGTTTCTTGAGCGATTAGGGTTTTTGAGTAACATTGAATGTGGAGTCTTATTACTCTCTTAGTCGCTGAATGATCCCATCACTCAATCAATTGCATTGCAGTGTTTTGGGTTTGTTTTAATTCACAGTTTGATTCTTGGGTTTTGGTTGGTGTAGGGGCTTTGGCAAGTGGATGCTTAAGATGACGAAAGGATATTTTGATAATGGAGCTGAAACTTCTGAACAAGAAGATTTACCTGAAAACTGTGCTGGTAAATGGTGTTAACTGTATCCAAACACCACACTTGTTCATTATGAGACATCAAATGTAAGGTTTTAAACTTATGGTTTCAGGGAACAAGGCTAAGGCAAAAAAACGGTACACTCCGCAAAGAAACTCTGTGTCTTATGCATTACTAATAACGTTGCACAGGTTACTTACTTCAGATACTCTCAATGTGTTGTTGCTTTCCCCTCTCTGTAAACCCTTCTTCAGGACTGTTTTGTTCTTTTGGTTATACCAGAGAGACAGCGAATGGAAAGGAGTTCATGCGCAAAGCAGAGCTTATTGATGCTGCTGAAGCAAGTGGGCTCTCACACGCTCCTGTTGGGTAATGAATCAGGCTCCTTCCTAACCTTTTGGATATGTTGTTTCGAGTCTGTAACTAGATATCATTTCTCTCTGATCTATTCTTCCATGTCACTAGTCCAGAGAAAGGAAAAGGGAAAGCAGGACTTGGAAACTCTAAGAGGGAGTGGTATAGTGGATGGAGCTGCATGACTACTCTTATACACAAGGGTTTAGTGGTCAAATCTAGCAACCCTGCAAAGTAAAATAAATACTCACCTTTTAAAACTATATATATATATATATATATATATATATATATATATATATATATATATATATATTTATTTATGTCTTTGTGGCTTTTGACTAGTACTATATGTAGATAAGTTGACATTTACCTTGTAACATAGGATGTGTTATTGTTTTTCTTTCTCATAGGTACATGCTGACAGATGAAGGTCGGGAAGTAGCAAATGATTGTATCACACGATCTGGATTACCTACACTTGACATCTTATCAGATGATGATAATGAAACAGCTAATGAAAATTTCATCTCCTCTTGTACCATTAGAGAACAACAAACAGCCATTCCTAGTGATATTCTTGAAAAGGTACTCCTTCAAAATGGTATCTTAAATCTTCAGTTTTCTTTCTTATACAGTTTTGTTAATTTTTTGTCTTTTTCTTGTATAGTTTACACCGTTTGGGTATTCTAAGGAACAAGTCGTTGTTGCATTCAGAGAAGTTTCAGATGGATCTCAGGACAAAGATCCATCAACTCTCTGGTTATCTGTAATGTGCCATCTTCGTCAAGCAGAAGTTTATAATCCCTGTCCGGACTCTCGAAACAGAAGGAAATATTCACCAGGACCTTCTAGACCGCAAAATTGTAGGGTCTTTAGCAATCATATGTTCCTTATTGCGGTGTCTGTTGAAGGTTGGATGTTTCCTTTTTATGAAGTCTTACCTGAAAATGAACAGGTCAAGTTGATCTGGAGGGAACTCAGGCTAAGAAGTCCCGCTCTAGCAATGATGGATACACCTTAAAACCATCTGGTCCAACGCAAACCTGCTCATCTTCTGTATGTAACCATTTGCAATTTTAGCTTTATTACTTGAGATCAGCAGTAAGTAGATTTATTAATGAGCATTTATATGTTTCATGGTTACAAAGCTGCCTTCAGCTACTAATATCCCATGCCTTCCTCCTCTTACATTTGGAGAAGCATTTGAGGAAGCTTATCAAGTGATCTTGATACTCGATGACCGGGAACAGTTTGCCACTAAGGGGTACGTGGAGCATCTAATCTTTCCTCTCTGCTCATTTCTTTTGATTTGAGCTTTCTTATGAATTACTTATCAAAGTGTTCTTATTCACAGATCACGATCCAGGAAAATAGTTGATTACATATGCTCTGAATTCAAGATCAAGATTGAGGTTATCCTTTGTTTTTCATGGACAAATATCATCATACTTAACACAAACTAACTGGAATGATGGTTGTTGAATCTGTAGGTTAGAAGATTACCAGTAGGGGACTGTATCTGGATCGCCAGGCACAAGTGCCTTGGTACTGAGTATGTTCTGGACTTCATTGTTGAGAGGAAGAACATTGATGATTTGCGCTCCTCAATCAGAGACAATCGCTATAGAGACCAAAAGCTTAGACTTCAGGTGTGTGATGAGTATTCTACTTACTCAACGTTTCCTTGATACTTATTTTCTTCTTTTAAAATTGGTGTGTGCGCTTATCAGAGATCTGGATTCAAGAAGCTGATATACGTCGTGGAAGGGGATCCAAACCAGTCTGATGCAGCAGAAAGCATCAAAACAGCGTAAGAGTTTCTTTTTTGATTGGTTTATGCATTTAATCTCTGAGAGATGGAACCAAACTTGTATATATATATATGCTTGTGTAGTTGTTTCACAACGGAGATTCTGGAGGGGTTTGATGTGTTGAGGACAAGCGGGCTTGGTGAGACGCTGAGAAAATATGGTCATCTCACTAAATCAATACACCAGTACTACAAGTCGCTGGTGAATGATGATGATGGCCAGAACAAAGCGGCGTCGTATCCTTGTTTTGATGGTTTTGTGAAAAGGTGTCAAGATCTTGATAAAATGACGATCAGCGATGTGTTTGCCATTCAGCTTATGCAGGTATGCTGATAATAAGTATCTTTATTGTTCAAGTCTTTTGAGTAAAGTATTGTGGATTGGTTTTAAGCTTTTCTTGGTGCAGGTTCCGCAGGTAACTGAGGAAATAGCCATAGCTGTTCTTGACATGTACCCAACACTTGTATCTCTTGCTTCTTCCTATTCTCAACTAGTAAGCTTCTTCTTCTTCTTCTTTTTTTTTTTTTTTCCTTGCATGAGATCTTTTTTAAACACATATTTTGAACTAGAAAACAATCAATCTGTGTTTTTGAAGGACGGGAATGTGTCAGCACAAGAAGAGATGTTGAGAAACAGGAGCAACAGTGTGATTTCTGCAACTGCTAGTAAGAATATATTCAAGCTAGTTTGGGCTGAGTGACGTCGCCATTTGTGTCTTTGTGGTACTGTGTAACTAGCTAGTAAGAGTGTAAACTAAATTGCTCTTTTAGAATTTTAACAGTGGTTAATAAACCGCTTTAGCCATTGACTTATTTGTAAACTAGGTTACTTGTTAGACACGATTGAATATTAAGTTTCAAAAAGACATACATACATAGGTCACGTCGAATGGTTGCGAAGTCCCACCTATGCTGTATCAGTATCTTAGACTAAACCAAACCTAATTTTTCACTTTCAAACCAAACCAAATCGAACCGAACATTAATTTCAATCTAGTTCTGTAGGAATGGTTTTGAACAGAACTATCCGAACTTCCATTTTGGGAAATTGCCAAACTAAGCCGAAAATGCCAAACATTTTACATGCTCTTTATTTTCGGCTTAGTTTAGTTTAATCAACTCATTCACTAAACTAATATATTCAAATATTTTGGTTTATTTTCGGCTTAGGTTGACAATTTCCCAAAACTTTTCAAACCAACTCATTTACTAAACTAATATATTCAAATATTTAATCATGGCATTCTCAATTGATAACAAAAAATTAACCTTTTGTGTGACATGTTAGATCATGCATAACTATTTATAAATTTTAGTTTCGAAAAACCTTTTTACTCAGTTTTAGCCTTTAAAAATATACTACGTGTGTTTGATTACAATCTTCTAATTTTCAAAAAAATATACTTTTAATAGGCTTAACAATTTCTGAAATGATTGATTCTAATAGGTTTTAGTTCCACGAAAAATTTCTCACTGATTATGTTTAAATGCATATCATTTTAAGGTTTCCAGATTTACACATTATGCTTTCAAATTATCATAACTAAAAATGTATAAATTTATGAATTTTATTTATATATACTTTTAATAAAAACAAATGTTAAATATGTCCTTTTAGATTGGAAGTCATACACGATAAACAGGGCTGGCTCATATATGAGGGCGAGCAGTGCGACCGTCCCGGGGTCCATAATATTAAGAGTTCTCTCGCGCATCAGACGGACACTCTTCAGTAATATGCGGATAAATTTTGATCTAACCAATGGATCGACCTCTAAACTGGCGGAATTTAAAAGCTAACTTAGTTCTCATTCTTGTGTAAAATTATGAGCTTCATCTAATGGTGGGAAGACCTCCATCCGGTGCTAAACCTCTGACACATCTGGACAGTTATGCATTTTAAATTACTCCAGAATCTCCAAAATTCTCCAAAGTATACATGAACATGCAAAGACCCTAAAATGACTCCAAAACAATAATATATACGCTGAAACCAGACTTATGACATGATTAAAATTCATACAAACCAAGGTATACCAATGGTTTACTTTGTTTGGGGAGGAGTAAGGAAGAAAACATGATAATGATAATGAAAGATTTTCGAAAGAGAAACTTAAATCTCGACAAATAAAGAAAGATGGGAGAAAATGGAAGAAATGGATTAACAGGAAAATGAAAATACAGGCGATTTTGGAGGTGTATATAAACAAGGCCAGACCAGAGAAGAAAGGGGGAAGAAACTTAGTGTATGCAATTAGGAACCTTAGGCTTTATTTTCGTCTTTTACTAAATGAATTGCGACTCACATAGGTTTTCTTGACATAGGTGGTTACTCTAGTGAACTTAGGTAGGTTTTACTGCCCGTTTTATTAGATTTATGTTGTATGTTTGATCGGTCTCTAGAGCGCTTATACGCAAACTCAGAGTAAAAGTCTCTTGTTTTAAGTTTGTTTTTGTTATAAAAGTAATGAAAAAGTCTATCTTTATTCATAACATAGAGGTTCCTTATATAGGAGATTACACCGTCATAGATAAATTGAAAGATTACAAATCATAATCTCTTGGTTATGAGCCATCCACAATCTGGTTCATAACACTCCTCCTTGGATGCCATAACCATTTAGAGCTTGTAATGTGCTTTAATGTTGTCTCATTAAAACCTTACCAGGAAAACTCAATTGAGACAAAACCATGGTGAAGGAAAAAGAGTACAACACACATTACTCCCCATGATTTGGACATTACTGAAGGTCCCTTGGACCTCTCCAATTTTCTGCAATCTGTGGGTGATGAAGATCTTGGGCAGAATATGCTTCGTCCTCGAACATGATAGTTGGTTCTTCTTTACCATCGGCCATGCCACAATCTGATCGAACATATTGAGTCATCGACCTCAAATACACACACACGAAATCTTGGATGATGTTGCTGTGATATGCGTGTACCACCATG
>NC_027756.1:24118767-24119095 GCF_000695525.1 Brassica oleracea var. oleracea
GAGGATTCTTATATTTTGGAACCTATTTGGTCTACCACGTTTCATACATTGTCTAGACTCTGTAGCAACTTGACTGTGTCTCTTCTTGGACATCAAATTCGTTGGTGCTTTACAAGCTGGTTTATATATGACTTAGTCATTATTTTTCGAGTCATCAAATGTGTCTGGCATTTGATTAGCTAGCTTTGTAAATGTATAATCTTTGGACGTCTATTTCACATTCTTTAGTCCAAGGATCTTGCCAAGACATTGATGGTTGATTCCATTCTATTTCTTTTACCATTCTTTTACCAACTTTATTATTTTTTTCTCCTCCTGGTCTTAAAAT
>NC_027756.1:24119155-24120869 GCF_000695525.1 Brassica oleracea var. oleracea
TGTGGGAGAATCATATCCAACATATATCCCCATCCTTCTTTTGAGGTCCCATCTTAGTTCTCTTTGGTGGAGCAATTAGTACATTGACAGCAAATCCAAATGTCTTATGATGGGGTATTGGCTCTTGACCCGTTAATAATTGTGATAGGGGATATCTATGCTCACTAAATGGCCTGATGCGTATTAACTTAGGTGCATGTAAATTTCGTGTGGCCCATGCTGTGAATGGGAGTTTTGACCTCATAAGTTATGGTCTATTAATCAGCTATTTGCATTTTAATAGATTTCGGCCAAGCCGTTCTTGGTATGGACATGTATCACAGAATTGTCCACACTTACCCCCATGGACATACCATAATCATTTAAACGCTTGGGACATATATTCACCAGTATTATCTAGACATATAGTCTTATTTCTCAAAAAGGGACTCGTAGCCGTACTGGTGATGGCCTAATGAGTTTTCCTTGTGTTCATGCTTCACACGTGAGATTCTTTGGGATAACTCTTCTTATCTTTTAATGTGTGTCTTTTGAATATCAATTATCGCATCATGTTTGGACCAGGATGGCCAATCCGGTCGTGCCATAAAGTGTATATTTTCGCAGGCTTTTAGCCTCTATCATACTGATCTATGCATAGTCTAGGTCAGTAGAGAATGCATGTATAGTCTTTAGGACTTATTATGGCCTTAGGTGATTTTATACATATATCTGAAGGAACTCTTTGTTTCCTTTGCCCATTGTTTCAATATGGAAACCATTCATTCTTATATCATTAAAACTCAATAGGCTGTTCTTGCTCTTAGAGCTGGGTGAATATAAGACATCACTGATTTCTAGATGCATACCATTAGGCAATAACATATTAGCCTAGCCATAGTCTTCTTTCACACTGGCGATACCTGCTTTAGTACTTATATTGGCGTTTTTCAGTGTACTCATATAGAAAAATCATTCATTCATTTATTCTAAGCAGACAATGTAATAGAAATAAATTCAAGGAGATAAAAATCAGAGAAAGCATACAAGCAAAGCAATCACACAAGTTTGATGTCGAAATCAGATTATCAGTTTGATTCTTTTAGGCAATCATAAGTCTCATATTCCATAAGATCATCTTGATCATGTTCTAAATTATTTTCACAATCTTTATAGACCAAGTGGGTTTCGGGATTCTTCCATTTCAGACTCTCTTTGATAGAGGTCACAAAAATCTTTGGGAGTCCTTCATATCTTAGCCCAATGGTTCCCCATTCCACATCTATGGCACACTGATTTGGTCGAGCTTTGTGGTTTAAAGGATATACCACGGCCACTACCTTGACCAGCTTTGTGGTTTAAAGGATATACCACGGCCACTGCCTTGACCATGGCTCAAATTGGGTTGATACCTACGGCCTCTGCTATAGTGATTCCCACGGCCAAATGTGTTATAGTGGCCATGGCCACGTCATTTCCACCCTCCACGGCCATGACCGTGTGGTCTATCATTTTGGACGTGGTTACCTCTTTCTTCTTCTGCGGCGTTATTGGTATCAGGTAATGCGGTTAATCCAGGAGGTCTCAATTCACTGTTTCTCATCAGTAATCCATTATTTTGCCCAGCTAGCAATAGACTCATCCACGGACTTATAGTCCTGGATTCTGGGATTCCTTCAATCAAATAGGACCTTTGGTAATAACATCGTTCTTTGGTGATCATATCTCGATTTTT
>NC_027756.1:24122107-24143856 GCF_000695525.1 Brassica oleracea var. oleracea
CATCAGATTCAATCAGATTTAAAACCTCAATGATCAAAACCGAAAACAGTTTTGATTTCAAAATATTAGATTAGGGTTTTAATATGTGATTTGATAATTATAGTATAATTAATTCTGATACTTATATTATTTAGGGTTTATAGATATAGGGTTAGGGTTTATCGGATTTTAACTTGTAAAAACCGATTTGGGGTTTTAATCATGTAGGAACATGATTTAGGGTTTGGGGTATCGAACTTTTAGAGCTTCGATTTACTCAATTATGATTTTTGATCTATTACCCTATGGTTTTGATTCATAAAGATTAGGGTTTTACGGTTTCATTCTTTATCAATCAATCCATATTCGATTATAGGTTCTTAGGTTTTGAATTACCTTTTAATCTTAGGTGATTGTTGAATCGGACCACCAAAGGAGTTGAGCTGCGAGCTGGGCACGAACGGGACGCGAGCTGGAATGGATCGAGTCGCTTCTATCGGGTCGCGGACGTCCTTGTTGCTTGATCGGGAACGCCTTGATCGTCGGACGCGAGCTGTCTGATGCTGTCGTGAACGAGGAAGAGGTCGCGTGCTTGAGCTGCTCTCGGGTCGCGAACGTTTGAGCTAGGATCAAGAACGCCTTGGGCTGAAGCTGATCGGGGACGCGAGCTGGAACAATGCGGGAACAAGAGACGCAATCGGGGTTTAGGGTTCGTCGGATCACCGGCTAGGGTTAGGGTTTTAGGATTTTTCGATTTGGGTCTTAGATAAGGGATTTAGAGTTTCGTGCTGATAACGCGTTATAAAAGTAATGGAAAAGTCTATCTTTATTCATGACCAATCAACTCCGTCATAGATAAATGGAAAGATTACAAATCATAATCTCTTGGTTATGAGCCAACCACAATCTGGTTCAGTTTTTCGTATTATCTTATTTTGTTTTTGCATATTTTTGATTACTTGCCATTGACTCTGCAGACTGAACCCTGGAAAAGCTTTGTTTTCTTCACTATTATTTGATTGTGAAAATTTATAATCCTAGAGTTAACTCTGCCTCAACTAGATTAACTTGCTTAATTGTTTGGTATAATGCTAAGTTGTTGATATAGTGAACTATGTGCTATTCTGAGTAGATTTCCATTGCCTGTGATATGTGTTTAGTTTAATCACCTAACTACTAACTCATTTCTTTTTTTTCTTCTTCTTTAGAGCGTGCATACACACAAGGGAACAATTTATAAGCTCGGTGGTGTTCATTACAAAGACTACACTTCTGTTCAATCTGTTCCTCGCTCCCTGAAGCACAATCTGGAAATGTCAATGCACCTTACCGGCTTGGATAACAGCACTAATGGAGTTTGGACGAGAAAAAATATCAAATCTCAAAGGACTATGAGCAACCAAAAAGATGTGTTGTCTTTTCTCTTGGTGGCTTGCGCAAAGAAGACAATCCGAGGGAACAATGAGACCCCAACCCCTTAGCCCATGTTTGGGATTGAGCCTTTGAACAACACTGACTGATGCCATTGAACAACAGGAAGCTGAACCTGAAGATGACTCCAAGTTTCTGAAGATGTGAAAGTAGTTTTGGGAGTAGCATTTCCGATTTTCGTTATATAAGTCATATCCACGGAGTTGATTGGTCATGTTACCTCTAGCAGAGAGTTCTTGAGAAGAGTGATTACACGCCAGTATCAAATGCCAAAACATTCCATAATATATGTAATACCAAAAAGACATACACGCACAATACTAAACAAGTCAACAAAATATTAAAAAGAAGAAAAAAAGACATTTGTTTCATTTAAAACTTCAACCGCTAGACAAGACACCCATCATCAAATACCAAAACACTCCATAATATATTTTTAAGTTACACAAATTTCAAACTCTTTTATTTAATATATAATAAAAACAAGCAACATTTATTTTTTAAAATCAAAACTCTCTCTAATTGTTGTTGACATCTGGTGGTAAGATTGTTGTTGTTAATGTTGGATCACCTTTGGAGAATCTGTTATTTGCTATCCCACATCCTCTTCGAACATATGAATATTTACTTAGCCATATTGCAAAATTTGCTACACAGAAATAAAACTACTCAATAAATTTTGCAACTAATAAGAAAAAATAGAAAATAAAGAAAACTTACGGCCAGGGATCGTCTCCAAGAATCATCATATCTCCATCATCATATATGAAAAACATTTTCCATTGATTGTGCATATGCAACTCGCCTTTGATATCAAAGAGTCTTTCTAGTTCATCGATCAACTGATTGTATCCATCAAATATAGTTAAATCTACAGTCCTTTCTATGACACCTTCCATTTGAACCTGGGCAATAACCATATCAAGAGCATATGAAATTTATAGTAATCTCAGTCTATTGAAAATTATGCAATTTTAATCAAAATCTAATATTAGAATAAAACGTGGATGAAAGCATATATATATATATTAAATTTACCTTATACACAACATAACATTTTACTAAAATATACGTTTTCTAATGTTTTAGTTGTACATAATAAATAGTTTTAAACTTGACTAATAAGTAAAAAAATAAGAAGATGGTGATCTGTCATACCTTAGTACGACTTTTAGCTTGGACATGGTCAACCCTTTCGTCTTCAAAGATTTTAGAAATCTTAAAAAATTTGTATGAGTCAATAGGTTCCACTGGATCCTTTGTTATAGCGAGAACCATTAGATCAACTCCAAACAGTCTGCAGCAAGTAGTTGCGGTTGTGGTTGGCGTTTCTTTCATTGCTTGAACCATTTGCTCATTGTAGATGGTAGGGAATGATAATCTCATGGAAGATTGTATGCTTGACTGTCTAAATTCTTGGCCTTGGGACAAGGTAGGAGCCCACATTTTTGAACCTATACACATCAATAGAATTATAACTAATTCACAAAGAAGTTTTAACTCATTGAGAAATGTTTACATACCAAACTCATGTACTTCGATTTGACTTTTATGTTTTAGATCATCTGACTTGGAAATGTTTGATGAATGTGTTAACAGCTCAATCTCCCATGGAGATACCTTATCAGGTCTTGGAATTGTTGCAGCTTCATCCCATTGCACCAATAAAATAAAGTTATTGGATATTATATATTACTCTTTTTAAAATATATTCTAAAATAATATACGTAAGTGGAACTAATACTATACTTACTTCTAGACTTCGCCATTCTGAATCCTTCCAATGAGTGGAGAAATCTCTCACTCCCACTACTGTTCCATTGTATCTTGTGTAGTAAAATCATTTGTGTAAGTAATCATATTTTGAAAAAATAAAGTAAAATAAATGTTTAAGATTTACCTTATTTCATTTAGATCTTTTCCTTCGAACTTCATCGAAAATTTGGAGCCTATACTAAACTTATTTTTCACTCTATCTACAAATTTATCGAAGTTGACAAAGAATTGGCTCGACCTGATATCATCACATCAGATAAATAAAATTATATTTTCAATAAACTATTTACATAATGTTTAATTAGAGTTAAAAAAAAACTACCTTGTCTTATAGAACACAACGAACATACATTTGTTTCTAATATCATTCAGTGCAGTAGCAACCACACTGTGGTGCATACTCTGTTTTGAAATTAAAGATGTTGGTATGTTGTGTTGCTGATGAGCTGCTTTACTGATACCAACTCGCGATACCCCATTCTCTCCTCTAGAATAGCAAATAGTTAAAATATAAATTTAAGGACCGAAAGAGATCTAAAATGACAAAACAAATATTTTTCCCGAAGGAATACAAAAGAGTCTCCAGCAACCAATTTTTTTCCTTTTGCAAACTCATTCCAATCAGATGTGAAAAGATGTATTTTTGGTGTACCTAGTTGATTGTTTGTAAACAAAATATAGATCAGTAATAAAAACACAAATTTTGAATTGAAATATAGAATGGTCACCTCTTAAAGTGTGTTTAAAACTCCATTCATGACCATGAATATCTTTAGCAATTATCTCTTGACTTGGGGTAGCTGAGACATATCCTAAAAACATTAAATATAAAATGTTATATAAGGATTTACAATATGAGTTAATGTAAGCCCAGGGTAATTACCAACAGGGGAAGACATTCAATGGCATGTCTTTTTTACAAAACAAAACCACCATTTGTGTGGGTATCAGAAGCACTTAACACCTTGGTGAAATAGTTAATGTTTTGTATGTTGTTTTCGTTTTTAGGAGTAGGGATTTCAACATCCTGAGAACATAAAATTAATTAAATTACTTAAAAAAAATTGTAAGAAGAGCTAATGTTAAAATTAATAAAATTTTATTTTTCTACTTACAGATATATCATGCAACAAAGAAACTTCTGCATAGGTTTCATTAGTATTGGTCTCTACCTAGGAACATCCATAAAATATACCTTAAAAAATATCAGTTACAGTCTAAGTCATTTTACATCATCCGTATTTTATAAATAAGAAACATATATACTCAAAGAGGCATACCTTAAGGTTGATACTAAATACATTACAACAAATTTTTGAAGGAATATCAAAAATTGCTTTTAGTTGACAAAGTTCGTCGTTCATAGAGGCAACTAGCTGGTAATACAATCAAATTGTTGAGTAAGTCTTACAAATTAAAACATAAGTGAAATGATATAAAAGTTTCAAAGAAGATAAAAAAATATTGCCTGCTTTATATGCCCTTGTGGAAAGTAATATACTTTCTCTCCAATTTCTGGAGTATCAAACAGAGGTCCAGCACATAACTTCCATAATTTACCGTTCAAATAGTTATTGGTTTCATCAATAGCTAGAAACAAAGAAAAAAATATTAGGGATAAATGTTTTTCATCAATCGAAAACGAAACTCGTATCCAAGAATTTCTAACTTAAACCTAAAACTTCATGTTGTGCATGCATGATTTGATCACCAGCCATCAACAATTTTTCCAAACACTTGGTGAGAACTTTGATCTTTATTTATTTTGGTTTGAACTAGTGTGTTTTTCTTAACTTGTAAATATTATATGTAAAAAGTCTATAAATGTGAAAATATTCAAATACTTGGTAAATATATTTATGGATATGAGTTTGACTAATAACTTTTACTTGTTGTCAAAAAGTATCGGGTCAGAGTTGTATCTTTAGAAATATCAAAAGTTCTTTAATATCAATAAATTATGTTTCTAAATATATATAATAATAATGCAATATAGGACATGTGACATTCATGGCCGGCTTAGAGGAAGAGACAATGGGTGCACCACCCCCACGAAATAAGGGGCCCATAAAACAAATTTTAGTTAACCAGGTAATCTATATTATAAAACTGTATAATGGGGGTGTTGAATAAAAGATTCAACAGTTGAATTCTTATAATGAGGGTGTATAAAAATGAAATTTGATGATGTAGATTAATTGGTGTTGAAAAGATTCAACATGTTAAATAAGTAGAAAGTTTGGGCCACTGACGACACATGTCAGTTTCTATAGATTTTTGATATTTTGATATTTTGATATTTTCTTAATTATTTAAAATCAATTAATCTTATTATAAATTAAATAATTTATTTTTATTTCTTATACTATAATTTATCATTTTACACTATATATAAATAGAGACTGGATTTATTTAATTTGGATATAGAAAAAAATAATTATTAATTAATAAAATAGAATGTTGAATTTTATTCAACAAAATCATTATAGTGGATAAAAGTTTAATGTGTGTTAAATGATGGTGTGAAAGAAAGAGAAGATGACATAGAGTGTTAAAAGATGAAGTGGAAGATGTTGAATCTTGACACCATTGTACATAGTATAATATGAGAATTTTGCTCTCTCCTGGAATTGTCCACCTAAGCATTTTTTTAAGCTGTAGGTCCTACTTTCATCTCTGAGTTTGGTTTGTTTATTTCGTTTGGTTTGATTTAATTTCGGTATATGATTTTGGCCCAATGGCTATGAATGACGTAAGTGCTGCGTTATCTGATATTTTTAACCGATTCCTCTATTCGCTAGCACATTAGTGAACCGTGTTTATTAAAAAAAAATCGAAGCCTATTTAAAGTTTCTATTATTCTGATCCAAACAAACCGTTTAAGCATATCCTTTTCTTCTTCGTTTATGCTCTAGGGTTTCCACACACCATTATTATTTTGAACCATTGTTAAACTTACAACTTTTAAATTTTGCGACCAGAGCTTGATCTTGCGCCTTTCCTCCATTAAATTTACATTACTCTCTTTAAATCAATACCATTAAAAGGGGATCATTCCCATTTTTTACCCTTAATGAAATACTTAAGTTTTCTAATTTTGACCTTACTTTTGACCTTACTTTTATGAACAAATTAAAATTATCATTAATGGCATTATTGTCATTCGAAATTTGGGCTTATCATTAAATTTAAATGGACTTTGATTTGGACGTATTAGTTTCACCGCCACTTTTAAAACAAGAGAATTATATACTTAAATGAAATCTACAATCGGGCTTAAATAATTAACTTCTTTGGGCTTATATAACTACAACAATATACTTAGATAAAACCTAAATTCATGCTTAAGGATTATGATGTTACCTTGATTTACACGTACCTTTGATTTAAGCAAGCGAATATACCCCATTATTAATACCCGTTTATAATCTAAAACGAAGGTACACCCAGGATATTATTCCAAATTTATAATCAGAATATTCTTCTAACTCCACAATATTTGCGATATCAAACTGTTTTGGTAATCTGAGAAGCGTAGCCTATAAACTTTTGATAGCCAAATCTGTTAATTAATCAAATGGGTTATGTTTATTTATAATCCATTTCATAGCCTATAAACATTTTTGATAATAACAAATAAATTAAAATCTCCAATAATTTAAAAAGTAATATTAGATATTGAAATTTTCTAACTAAATGATTTTAAGACTTTATCATAAAACTAAAAAAAAATTGGACAGCTTTATATGTCTAAAAATACAACCATTCTTTAACTTATTTACAAACATAAAACGGTTGTGTGAGACATTTTAAAAAACACAATTTCTTCATACTGTACAAACTATAAAGTTTCTTATTCTATATAATCAAATCATATGACTTATATTTAATTTATAGAAATATTCAACTATTCATATATCTACCATTTTTATATAACTAAGTAACAAATAACTGACCCGCATAATTGAAAATTGATCATGTGACATTTTATATAATCAAAATAAAAGATTTATCGATCTATTTGTTGATAAAACAACAAAAATAGAACCCGCGCTTTTTAAGCGCGGGTCAAAAATCTAGTTCTCCAATTAATATCCATAGAACTTTTAATATCCTCCTATCTCTCCATCTCCCCCTCTTTATTCATACCCTCAATAACTCCACCTTTCTTGATGACACCACATATATATAGTTGATGGTAGAGCCATGAGTCGCACATCTCATATCAATCACTAATTTCCTCAACTGGCGCATCCTTTAACCAACACTTGAAAATGACTGCCTCGGATGGTGTAGCTACTTCGACTATCTCCGCCATGGTCGTTCTTCTCATTTCATTGTTGGCGGCTTCCTCTGCTTTTGGGGTTTCTGGTATACAAAAGCTATGACAAGTACTCAAGAAATCACTTTGCGATATTTACAATAACTACATCTCTCTCGATCAATAACCTAGAAGCTCTTTAGAGTTTATAATAAATCTATCAATTAATGGTTTTCTAATGGTTATTTACATTGTTTTAAACAATATAAGAATATTAGGATTATATAGTTTTCGTTTAAAGAATATTATCAGTATATTCCTTAATTAATACCGATTTCTAGCAAATCTTAACATGCTCATAATTTTATTTAAAAATACTTTCCAAAATTTGATGGATATTAAAATCCATGGTCTTAACAACTTCATTATAGATTGATTGATGTCAATATGAATAATAATAATACAGGCCGATTTTAATGTTATAGAAAATAATAAACCAACAAGAAGACGACCATATATATTTAAAGGAATTATATTTGAAATTTCTGGCGGGTTGGATCCACAACCCGTTTAAATTATTTTAAATTTTTTTAAATTCATATATATATATATATATATATATTAAAATTTAAAAATATAAAATTAAAATAATATATTATATAAGTTTGAATAATGTATGTCAAAATACCTAAACTTTACATATAGATTGGTTTGGTATGAGTATATGGATAAAAAACAATGATATTTCAAGTATTTTTGGTGTTTTGAGTATTGTTTAGCTAATTTAAACATTTACTTTTGGAAAATTTCAAATATAATACATATTTTGGATACTTTTTATATATTAAATTTAAAATAATTAATATATTTAAGTATATAAATCTATTTCGGATACATTCAGGTATCTGAAATACTTTGGTTCAGATCATATTCGGTTTCGGTTCTCTGAATACAAAATTTTTGAACTCATTCGGATATTTAATCTATTTCGGTTTGGTACTACTTTTCGGATTGGATTTTGTTTGGTTCTTCAAATTTGATTTTTTTTGCCCAGGTCCAAAATAGTCAAACTGAAACCAAATACCGAACGGTTTCTATATCTTACCTTTAAAAAAACAAAAATTGAACCATAACCAAATTTTTTTTTGGATTAAGCCGAAAATACTCCCGCGCTTTTAAAGCGCGGGTCAAAATCTAGTATCCTCTTAAACTAATAACTTTGAATCTGATCAGTCAAACAAAAAAATGTACGTAATATGAGAAAGGTCATCCTGCTATCAAAACGAGCTTCGGCACAGTCACAGGGTAAGAATCATATATAAAAAATCCAGTTGTATAAATACATTTCGAATTATAATATTCTTTGTTTATCCTTATATTCAGATGCTCCATCACGGCAACATTACTTGCGACACACTCGAACAAAAAAAAAGGTACATAATATAAAAACCCTCTAATGAATGAAAAAACAATATTTGCAAAATCCAATACAGTGTAACCTCTACAAATTAACACTCCGTAAAATAATAATCTCTGTAAATTAATAAAAAAAATCGGTCTCAACTTGTGCCGGTTCAAAATTTTACACAAATTGATAAAAAAATTAAGATAATAAATTGTTAGAAAAATCTATGAAAATATATAGTCCAACTAAAATTATAAATTAAAAATTCCTATGTATAGATATTTATATAAATTTAAACCAATCATTATAGTGGTTGTCTTATGTTCACAACAAAATTGCTTTATATATTCTTATCACTTAAGTATATTTTTTTGAGATATTGTAATCTTATATCTCATACCAAATTTAAATTCTATAAAACATATATTATACACACCAAATAACATAATAAATTAAGGCAAATGTAAACAAAATTTAAAAAACAATTAATGTATATACCCTAAGTCATTTTTTTCCCTTATCTTACAATAAATAGATCTTAAAATAATAAAACTAAATAAGGAAACTTTTGTAAAACTAATATATCTATAAATTATTAAAATTTCAAAGTCTAAACATTTTTTATATTTAAAAGTTATTTTATAGTACTTAAAAAATATTAAACGCCGTTAAATATAAAATATTAAACACACTATGTGTTAACAACTTGAATCAAATTTTATTACAGATAAATGCTCCACATCTAAAGCCGAAGATAACCCAATCGTAACATGCACAAAATGTGGTGCATTAATGTGGATTTCGGAAAGCACTGGTACAGACTCCAAAACCGGTGAACCAACATTCACAATTTGCTGTAATCATGGCCAAATAAAGCTTCCTCCGATCAAGCAACCTCCAGCCCTGTTAGAAGAACTTCTTCGGACTAGGTGGTTTCGAGATACCATCCGTGTCTATAATTCTATACTGGCTTTCACCTCCATTGGAATGAAAATGGATTATAGTGTGGTGCATGCGCCCGGTCCTTACACTATACAGATCCAAGGTCAAACCCACCATAGAATAGGCTCGCTTATACCGCGACAAGGCCAACCCCCAGAACATCTCCAGCTTTACATATTTGATACGGGCAACAAAATCAGAAACCGTTTAAATGCGATGGGGCAAACCTCAACAGAAGGTAATCTTGATGAGACAACCTTAGAGCGCCTTATCGAGATGATTGATGAGAATAATTGTTTGGCTAAGATTTTCCGACGGGCACGTGACTACTACGAAAGCAATGGGACAGAGTTTAATATTAAGTTGCTCTCAGATAAAGGGAAAGGAAAAGAATACGATCTTCCGAGTACAGGTGAGGTCGCCGGCCTTATCGTAGGGGATATGTCATCAACAATTGGAGTACGAGATATAGTGGTCCAATTCCAATCTGACACTTTGCAGCAGATATGTGATGATCACCCACTATACATGAGCCTCCAATATCCTCTTCTGTTTCCATATGGTAAGTATGGATTTCACCCCGAGATCCCATTACATCTTGAGACAGGCACCTCGAAAACAAGGCAATTCCTAACCATACGCCAATACTACGCTGCTCAGATACAAACGCGTCTCAACCAAGGGATGACGTTGGTTAAAGGTGGTCGTCTCCTCCATCAATATGTTGTGGACGTTTTTACAGCAATCGAAGAAGATCGGCTAAGGTGGGCGAGGAATAATCAAGATATTTTGAGAGCCGGACTCTACAGTAATGTACTCGATGCTGTTAGCAAGGGTAACACTGATGCTAAAATTATTGGTCAAAGATTCATACTGCGGCCAAGTTTCACCGGTGGGCCCCGATACTTAGTTGAAAAATACCATGATGCGATAGCTATTTGCAGAGAATATGAGAATCCAGATTTGTTTATCACAATGACGGCCAATCCTAACTGGAGAGAGATCAAAGAGCATCTTGAGAGATATGGTGGAAACTCTCCCAATGATAGACCAGACATTGAATGTCGAGTCTTCAAAATGAAGTTAGATCAGCTACTCAAGGATTTTAAAGAAGGGACTTTTTTCAAGCCATACACGGCAGCCCTCCACAGGATAGAGTTTCAAAAAAGAGGGCTCCCTCATGCACATATATTATTGTGGTTTGGAAACTCTTCAAGAACACTAAGTGCAGAGGAAGTAGATGAAATTATTTCAGCCGAGCTCCCAAACAAAGAAGAAGACCCGGAAGCTTACAATTTAGTGACAAAACACATGATCCATGGTCCATGTGGGGTCATTAATCGGAAGTCACCATGTATGGAGAATAATGTGTGCACAAAAAAGTATCCTCGACCGTATAATGACAATACTTCGATTGACATATCAGGGTATCTATTATATCGTCGACGTCGGAATGAAAATAAGTTTGTGGTGAAGGATGGTGCAATCCTGAACAACACATTTGTCGTACCTCATAACGTTAAGCTCCTGAAGAAGTACGAAGCTCATATTAATGTTGAATGGTGTAATCGTACAAGTGCAGTGAAGTACTTATTCAAGTACATAACAAAGGGTGTTGACAGAGCATCTGTAGTTATTGAAAAAGGGAATGCGGCAACTACCTCTGACACAGTACCTTCTGGGGAACCAAAGGAAAGAGTAATAAAGCAACGGAATAAGATCCAAGACTACATTGATGCTCGGTATTTATCAGCTTGTGAGTCTATGTGGCGTAATTTCGCATTCCACATACATAAAAGAAAGCCATCAGTTGAGAAGCTTATTATTCACTTAGAAGGTGAGCATAATATCACAATTAAATCAATTGATAACCTCGGCCGTGTAATCCACAAGCCAGGTATTGAGAAGACGGTGTTCACTGAATGGATGGTCTTATGCAGAAGGTCAGCGTTTGCACGTACGTTAACTTATGTGCAAATACCTGAATATTTCTTATGGAACAACAGTACCAAAGTCTGGACGGAACGTAAAAAAGGAAAAACCATTGGAAGAATCGTGGCTGTCCATCCATCCGCAAGTGAGCGATACTATCTGAGGATCCTCATAAATAAGATTAAGGGTCCTAGAAGTTATGACGAGCTGAAAACGTTTAACGATGTGAAATACCCTGACTTCAAATCGGTTTGCCACGCACGAGGATATTTGGACAATGATGTTGAATGGCACGAGAGTATGTCAGAGGGTGCTAGAACGGCTTCTCCATTCCAAATCCGCGATATGTTTGTCACATTCCTAAACAATTGCTTCGTTGCCAGCCTTAAAAAGCTATGGGAACACTCATGGAAATCAATGAGCGAGAATATACTTCACAAGAGACAAAGGCTCTTAGGTCACACAAATCTTGAACTGGATGAAGAAACCCTTGAGCAATACACGTTAATCGAAGTGAAAAAGTTGATGCACATGCATGACCGCTCATTAAGTGTTATTAAAGAGATGCCAAAGATCAAACCTGTTTTGCTAAAAGAATTGGGGAACAGTTTGTGGAACCAAGAAATGGATTACGATGTTGCCGAGTAAACACTAAGACATGACACCCAGTATAACCTACTTAATGTTGAACAGCGTGCGATCTACGAATCAGTCTTAGACTCTGTTGATAGAAAGGATGGCAAACTATTCTTTGTATATGGCGCATGGAGCACAGGAAAAACATTCCTATACAAAACCATTATATCCAGACTTCGCTCAAGGAAACAAATCGTTCTGCCGATTGCTTCTTCAGGAATAGCCGCATTACTACTACCTAACGGGAGAACCGCTCATTCTCGATTTAATATTCCGTTGAAGCTCTCCGAAGAGAAGCTCTGCAACATCAAACCAGGTACAATGCTGGCTGAACTTATTGAGAAAACGGACCTCATAATTTGGGATGAGGCACCTATGACACACAAGCATGCTTTCGAAGCACTTGACAAAACTTTGAAGGACATAATGTCTATGAAAAATCCACCAGCAAAAGATCAAAATTTTGGCGGCAAGATAGTTTTGTTAGGTGGTGATTTTAGACAGATCTTACCAGTAATTTCACAAGGTAGTAGAGCAGATAATGTCTTAGCTTCGATAAGTCATTCATATCTATGGAATAGCTGCCACAAGTTCTCTTTAAAAACAAATATGCGATTCAAACAGGACGAGAAAGAGTTCTCTGAGTGGCTTCTCAAAGTCGGGGAAGGTCGTCAAGAATCAGTACAAGAAGATGAGGATAATGGCTACCATGAACAAATGATAATCGTCGACAACTCATTGGTCCAAGAGACTAAGGATGAATCATTAAAACAAGTTGTCGATGCTGCATATGGTGATGTCAACAAAATAAAGCCCTCCGAAGGTTCCTACACTGATAAAGCTATACTCACACCCCGAAATGATACCGTCGATGAAATCAATGCATATACAATCTCCAAAACCGACGGGGAGTCAAGAGACTACTACAGCTACGATAGCTTCGAGGTTTCGGATACTCAGTCTGACCAAAATGATACATTATACGCGATTGAGTATCTCAATTCCATGGAATTTCCAGGATTTCCTTCTCATAAACTCACTCTCAAAGTTGGGGCCCCAATTATGTATCTGCGAAACGTAAACAAAAAAAAAGGTTTATGCAACGGTACCCGTTTAATCTTAACCCACATAGGCGAAAGAATGCTTAAGGCAGACATAATCACTGGGTCACACATTGGAGACGAAGTTTTAATCCCAAGAATTGTTCTCTTGCATGATGAAACAAAGCTGCCGTTCACTTTGCGTCGACGACAATTCCCTATCAGATTGTGTTATGCAATGACAATCAACAAAAGCCAAGGGCAAAGTTTAAAAGAGGTTATCCTATATCTACCTAGACATGTCTTCGCACATGGTCAACTGTACGTGGCTCTCTCACGTGTGACGAGCAAAGCAGGATTAAAAATCATCAAAAGCGGAGATTCACACCCACGAAAGGTGAAGAACATAGTCTACAAAGTAATCTTCAACCGCCTTCATTCCCATGGGAGTAAGTAAAATTTTAAATTCAGAATCTAATTGAATATTTTTATGATTATCTATTTAATAATTCACATTTACTTATTATGCAGTATTCTAGCTATCAACCGAAAGGAATCAAAGTTAACGCTCCTTCCCTGATGATGGATATCTCATTATTTCCAAGTATGTCTACCTATTCTATTAATTGAATAAATTGATTCATATTACTAAGTTATGTTCACTGATTTATTCGAAATAATTTCAGGTTCTCCAACTCAAAAAATCCCAAGACATCTACACGTCCTCTTCGTCGAAAAGTTCAACCAACTTATTTATGATTTCCGCTTGTTTTAAGATTTTTACATCTGTTCTCAATAATGATAATGATTTTCCTCTGCGTCTAAACGTGGTTTATAATATAATTTAATTTTAAAACTGATCTACCGTACTCTGGACAACCAAAAAAGTTTGACAAATCAAAACAAAAAATAGCTCAATCATCGTCATACAAAAAATAGCCCAATCATCGTCATTTACCCGTTGGAATTTTAATATATATAATCTAACTCCAAATTATCGTAGATTATCATCTAAAATCAAAATATTTAAAAGCATAACAACGACTAGTCTTAATAAAAGTATTAATATTGAGCTTGTAAAATGGTCTTCAAAATATTTAACCAATTAATGATGCTCACTTTTATTCTGACACTGTTTTGAACTTTCCACACCTTTGGTTGAAAAACATTTGTGGAAGCATATATATAAAATCTCCCATGGTGCTCCAAGAAAAGACCAAAATACCAAACTGATGAACCAAATCTAAGACACTCGATTCATAAATCATTGTTGTTCAAAACTACATTCGCACCAACACAAACATGAAATAAAAGCATTACAAACTTCAAAAACAGATACGGTTTCGTTTCATCATAAGCTAAAACTCGCACAAACACACTTCAGTCAAAGCCTTATTCCATAAAATGGAGAAAAAGACCCATCATTCATAACTCCACCAACAAATCCTTAGATGAGGAGCTTCTCAATAGCATCCTTAAGCTGCTGAATCTGAGATTTCAACTGGCTAGCCTCGTTTGATGTAACCGAACAAGCAATCACGGGTCTTGTCACACCACATGCTCTTCCAAGTGCTTGTTTCGATGGCACAAACACATACGGCACATTCTGCAACCATTCAAAGGTAGAGACAGAACAACTGTTAAGATACAGATCAGAATGTTGGTACAAAAGATTATTGAAAAAAACTTAAAAGATAAGCATATGCAACCTGTTTCAACTAGACAAAAACAACAAGAACAATATGCTTCAAATGTGAATCACAGTCTTTGGTCTCATGTCAGTCCAATATTCATGAATCAATGCATACAAACTAGTGTTATGTAATAAAACAATATATACAAGATTCAACAGCACTGACTAAACACATCACTTAAGGTCTGTTATTGGAGCAACAAATGAGCTTCTCAATGCTAATCAATCAGTCAAAGTCTTTACTACATTAAAATTCATGTCTAAGAAGCCAACCAATCAAATGCATACACGTCCATCAAGATTTGTAAGGTAAAAGAAAGGATAAGAAGAAGCCAATACCTTGTCTTCAGCGAGAAGAGGAAGATGAAGAAGGATCTCGAGAGGCTCGGCATCAGCAGCCATAACAACGAACTCAGAGATACCACGGTTCAATGTCTTGGTAGCTTCATTAGCTCCTTTCTTGAGCTGTTTGTAGTTCGTAGCTTGCTGGACAAGATCGAGGATTGTTATCGCTAGCTGAGAATCAGCTAACGGGTAGGCCTTAGGGTTAACTGCTTCAACCGTCATCTTTTGCCGCTGAGTTCTAAGAGAAGAGATGAGAGGAAGCAGCTAGGGTTTTGGTTTTTGTTAGGAAGAGACGATGATTTGGGGTTTTACAAAGGGAACCCTAGTGGTGCCCCTGGATGGGTTTAGGAAATAGAGAGGAAAAAAAAATATTTCAAACGATTTAAGCCCAGCCCAATTGAGTTAATTAGGCTGCGTAGAATTGGAAAACAAAAGAAATAAACTGGATTCAACCAGAACCTTACTGAACTAACCAAAAAATTATCATAATTTGGGATAAAACCAAATCATATCCAAACAAAAACTAAGATAGATACTCGGGTATATTCAAAATTTTCTAATTTTAGATCGTATTTGGTTCCAAAAGAAGAAAAATGATCAAAATAAATGTTGTTAAAGAGATAAATGTTGTTAAAAAGAAAAATGATCAAAATAAATTTTCTCGAATTTTCGTTCGAAATTTTATTTTGAAATCCAGAAATTCTTTTTGAAACTATTTTAAAAATTATTATTTTAAATCTTAGTTATTATTATTTTTTAAACCATATCCATCAAATCCAGATCCTAAATTTCTAAGTTTATATTAGTTAATCTTAAAAGTATATGTGTAATTCACCTATTTAGTGAAACTTATTTTAGTTATTTTGATACTTATGTGTTGTATTTGTGATAAAAAAAATTGATATTGATATCCTAAAGTATTTCTCTTTATTAAACTATATATTGAATCTATAGGATACATGTGATCATTTTATAACATTAAATATGCCATATTTCACAAACGTAAAATACATTTCCTTACAAATAATACTAAAAATGTATATTTTTGTGAGTTTAAATACGTCAATATAATTTGAGAATTTTATTGGAACAATTAAGAGGTTGATTGTTTGTTAGATTTTATGTTAGTTTTTGATTTTCCAAAAACCACTTTTTACCCAATCATGATTTTGTCGAGAACAAAACTTAGGTTCACTCTTAGGCTGAACTTTTAAATTCACCACACCTCTTATCACCAATCAAAGTGTCAACTAAATTAATAATAAAAATATTGATTTAAAAAAAAATTAAAATAGTAGAAAAAATAATAACACCAATTTTAACGACGCTAACACCACTAACAAAATCCTAAATCCTAAATTCTAAACAATAAATCTAAACCCTAACCCCTAAACTCAAATCCTAAACTCAAACTCTAGACCCTAAATCCAAATCCTAGACTCTAAACCCAAACTGTAAACCGTAAACCTAAACCCTAGACCCTAAACGCAAACCCTAGACTCTAAACCCTTAAACCTTAAAAGAACAACATCAACATTAACCCAAAACTTTAGGGTATTGGGTTTGGGTTTAGGATCCAAGGTTTGGGTTTAGGGTATAGGGTTTGGTTTTAGAGTTTAGGGTTTCGGTTTAAGATTTAGAATCTAAGGTTTGGATTTAGGGTTTAGGTTTTAGGGTTTAAATTTAAGGTTTAGAGTTTAGGATTTAGGGTTTAGCTAACAGCGTTAATGTCGTTAAAACTGACGTTATTATTTTTTTTCTATTATTTTAAATTTTTTTGTAAAAAATAATATTTTTTATTACTTATATATATGGCAATTTAATTGGTGATAAGAAGTGCCGTGAATTTAAAGAGAAGTTTTGTTCATTAATAAAACGATCAGTGATTTTGCAATACATGAAAGAAAAAAAATATAAAGTCGACAAGACAGGGCGAATTTATTATCTTTGAAACCATACATGATAATTGTACCTACAAAAATCTGCTTAATATATATAAGGAAAACAACTGAAACATACTTCTAATAAAAAGATAGATATGTCTTAATATAGTACTCGAGTATATATATTTGCATGATGTTGTCCATATAAGCTATGAATTGCCTGTTTGGATTTCTAAGACGTTTGAACTTATATAAAACTAGTGGCGTTTCCGCGCTTCGCGCGGGATGTTTGGTATTTGTTAAGCCTAATATTTTGTATTTGTTATAGAATATAAGTATTCATGTATATTTTTTTTTTTGTTTCAGACGTGTGATCTCACTATTTGAGTTCAAGTATTATCTATAACTGCAAGTGATTGTTTATTTGCTATATTTAGTTGGCTTTTTGTGATTATATACTTGTTATGGGATAATACTGTTGTTGTTTATTTGATGAACTATCATTTGGATTAAAGAATGTCCAATGGTGGTAGTTTGACCGGGAAGTTTATATATTTTACCTAATATTGATCAACTATATATATGCATATCAAGGGGAAAAAAGGGGAACTCCATCTAGTTGACACACGTTAACGTGAAATAGAAAAATAGTGGAAGTGGAATATATTTGTACAGTCCGTGATATTTCGAGGGTAGCCTTAGGTGTGAACAAAGGGGAAATCGTGTGTTTTATTTCTTAATCAAAGTGTTCCCTTATATAGGGATTACAAGAAATGGAAAGAGTACAAATTCTTATCCTAAAGGAAATATGAAATCTACTTAAAGATAAACATGAAGAGAAAAGGAAATCATCCTATACTATAGTCGGCCTAATCTTTAGCCGCCTCTCTCTCCTATTTGGTCGCGGTCTTGGACTTGGGCCTGGACGCGGTCCGTTCTTCCTTGATATGGTTACTAGCAATCCACATTGTTCATAACACTCCCCTTTGGATGCTATAACCACATGGGCTCGTATCATGCACGATGTTGCCTCGTTAAAACCTCTCTAGGAAAACCAAAAACCCAAGGTGGGAAAAATGGAAACCGTAGACAGGAAAAAGAGTACAACGCATGACACTCCCCCTGATGAAGGTATCACAAGAGATCCTTCAGCCGGCGCATCCCTATCTGATGAACCAGCTTTCTGAACGTTGAGGTTGACAGAGACTTGGTGAAGAGGTCGGCTGAGTTGTCACTGGATCGAACTTGAACTACTTGAACCTCCTTTGCCTTCTGAAAAACGTGGGTGAAGAAGAACTTGGGCAGGATGTGCTTTGTCCTGTTTCCCTTGATGTATCCTTCCTTGAGCTGAGCAATGCACGTTGCATTGTCCTCGTAGATGATCATTGGCCCCTCCTTCTCTTATCCCACGGCCAGACCACTCTCTCTTAAGACATGGCTGGTCATGTTCCTCAACCAAACAAGCTCACGGCTTGCTTCTTACATGGCTATGATCTCGGCGTGATTAGATGATATGGCCACTAAGGATTGTTTCGTTGAACGCCAGCATATTGCGGATCCACTATGTGTAAACACATATCCTGTTTGAGATCTAGCCTGGTGTGGGTCAGATAAGTACCCAGCATCTGCATATCCGACCATGTTCTCTCCTGGCCGGTTGGTGTAGAACAAACCAAGATCCTTTGTTCCTTGCAGATACCTGAACAGATGTTTCACTCCGTTCCAGTGCTTTAAGGTCAATGATCCAAATCTGGATAGTAAACTCACGGCAAAGCTTATGTCCGGTCTAGTATGACTAGCTAAATACATTAAGGCTCCAATGGCACTTAAGTAAGGCATGTCCGGTCCGAGTGCTTCCTCGTCCGGTTTCTTAGGTCCGAATGGATCCTTCTCAATGTCTAAGGACCTCACGACCATAGGACACGGTAAGGGATGAGCTTGGTCCATATTGAATTGCTTGAGTATCTTTTCTGTATAAGTTTCTTGATGCACAAGGATGCCATTTGCTTTATACTCAAACTGTAATCCCAAACAGAACTTAGTTTTCCCTAAGTCTTTCATCTCGAATTCTTTCTTTAGACATTCGATGGTTTGGGAAATCTCTCCACGGGTTCCTATTATATTCAGGTCGTCCACATAAACTGACATTATAACATAGCCCTTGCTGTCGAATTTCTTTATGAATATACGTGGACTTATTGGATCATTCTTATAACCCTCTTTCACTAGGTAAGGCTTTATTCAGCTTAATGCAATGTTGTTCTAGAGAACCTTTCTTATCTTTGAGCTCAATACCCTCTGGAACTCTCATATGTATTTCATTATCCAGTGGTCCGTATAGGTATGCAGTTACTACATCCATTAGGCGCAAATCAATGTTTTCTTTCACGGCCAGACTGATCAGATATCTTAGTGTAGTCGCATCCACCACAGGGGAATAAGTTTCCTCATAGTCTATTCCTGGTCTTTGTGAGAATCCTTGTGCTACAAGCCGTGCTTTGTATCTCACTACTTCTCCTTTCTCGTTTCTCTTCCTTACAAAGACCCATTTATATCCCACTGGTTTGACATCTCTTGGTGTCAAGATTATATGGCCAAAAACGCCTGTCTTTCTCAATGATTCTAACTCCACGTTTATAGCTTCTTTCCATTTGATCCAATCTGATCTTAGTATGCATTCTTGTATGGACGTGGGTTCTAGATCCTCATCTTTATCCATGATCTCAAGTGCTACCTTGTATGCAAATAAATCATCAACGTTGATATCTTTTCTGTTCCATTGTTTTCCAGACATTACATGGTCAATAGAGATCTCTTGGTTGTCCGGCTCTTGTGTCCCGTGAAGTCCAGCGTCCCGGACCTCACTTGGAGGAACGACCGGATCATCGGGTGTGGACGGTTCATTCGGCTCAACCGTCACGGTCGGCTCGACCGTTCCATCTATGTCCTGGACGGTTTTCTTAATGCTCTCGGATCCAGCACCTTTCTTGGATTTCCGAGGCTGTTTGTCTTTGGAACCAATTGGTGTACCACGTTTTAAGCGTTGCTTAGACTCTGTAGCCACTTGACATTGTCCATCTTGGACGTCTAATCTTATAGGTGCATTACAAGCTGGGATGTGTGATATTGTTACTCTATTTGGGTTCTCTGTAGCCACTTGACATTGTCCATCTTGGACGTCTAATCTTATAGGTGCATTACAAGCCGGGATGTGTGATATTGTCACTCTATTTGGGTCAGCAAATGTATCTGGCAGTCTATTAGCTAGCTCTTGAAGATGTATAATCTTTTGGACTTCTAAATCACAATCTTTAGTCCGAGGATTTTTCCAAGATGTTGATGGTCTAAACCATTCCAAATCTTTTGTTATCAACCGGCTGTTATCTCCCCCTAAGGACGGATATGTGGACTCATCAAAGTGTGAGTCTTCGTATCTGGCCTTAAACAAATCACCGGTTGTTGGCTCAAGATACTTTATAATGCTTGGGGATTCATATCCTACGTATATTCCCATCCTCCTCTGCGGTCCCATCTTAGTTCTCTGTGGTGGAGCAATTGGAACGTAAACGGTACATCCAAAAGTTTTGATGTGGGACACGTCTGGCTCATGACCCGTAAGTAATTGGGATGGTGAATATCTATGCTCACTAGATGGCCTGATGCGAATCAGTTCCGTTGCATGTAAAACCGCATGTCCCCATGCTGATACCGGAAGTTGAGACTTCATTAGCAATGGTCGGGCTATCAGCTGGATACGTTTAATGAAGGATTTGGCCAAGCCATTCTGTGTATGGACATGTGCCACGGAGTGTTCTACTCTTACCCCAATGGACATACAGTATTCATTAAACGCTTGGGACGTAAACTCACCAGCATTGTCTAGACGTATAGTCTTACGAGGAAAATCTGGAAAGTGTGCTCTTAGTCTTATCATCTGAGCAAGCAGCCGTGCAAAGGCTAGATTCCAAGTGGATAGTAGACATACATGCGACCATCTGGTCGATGCATCAATGAGGACCATGAAATATCTAAACGTCCCACAAGGTGGGTGTATTGGTCCACATATGTCTCCTTGGATTCTTTCCAGAAATTTTAAGGTTTATTTATTAACCTTGGCTGGTGATGGCCTAGTTATGAGTTTCCCTTGTGCACATGCTGCACATGTGAGATTTCGTGGGATCACTCCTTTAAACGTGTGCCCTTGTGAATTCATCATCAATTTTCGCATCATTCCTGTTCCGGGATGGCCAAGCCGGTTATGCCATAAAGTGAATAGTTCTGAGGTATTTGCCTCGACCATACTGATCCGTGCATAGTAAAGACCAGTAGACATTGCGGGCATGGTCTCTAGGATCTTTTTATTGCCTTTGGTGATCAAAGTTATGTTAAGGAATTCTTTGTTTCCTTCTTCCCATGTTTCAAGGTG
>NC_027756.1:24144841-24146468 GCF_000695525.1 Brassica oleracea var. oleracea
GAGATCAGATCAGTATATGTGGCAAAACCTTTTGTTCTATATTGCTGTTGCAACACAGAATTCGACTGATTGAAAGTCGTATAGGTCTTTTCAAGCATCATCACATCGGATACTTCTTCACCACAAAGCCTTAGTATTGAAACTATCTTGAACAAGGCTGAATTGTATTCATCCACCAACTTATAGTCCATGAATCTAAGATGCATCCAGTCGTGCCTTGCCTTTGGAAGCAACACCATCTTTTGGTGATCATATCTATGCTTTAAAGCATTCCAAAGATCCAGTGGATTTTCAATTGTCATGTACTGATCTTTAAGACCTTCAATGAGATGATGGCGCATAAAGCTTATGGCCCTGTATCTATTCTTTTCATTCTCATTGTTGTCCTCGGTGATAGTATCACCGAGTCCCTTGGACTTTAGACTAATCCTTGTATCTAGCGCCCACTGCAAGTAATTGTCTCCGGAGAGATTAAGGGCTGCATAGTCTCTGTTTGCTATTTTCGACATCTAATTCACATTATCATATAAATTTTAGGTTCATAATGTGATCACGTGGCCGCAGGATATAAGCAAGCTCGGCCACAACACCTCTTACGCATTTATGATATTCAAAACAATACTAATCGACCATGGTGCTATCAATCATGAGCCACACGGCTATATAGGTTTACTAATGCAATCAATCTAAATTCGTGTGATCTATATGCTGGTCGATCTTTGTTTTAATCAGTTATGAATGCAATACCATGTTCGGATTCATGTAAAGCAATTAAACTTTTCCTTATAATGCCTAGGGTTTTCAATCTTTTAAATTCTATCAATTTATGTTAAAAGTTTCAAGGCCTTAAGTATTTGTATACTTAGTTAGATAATTTCAAACAATCTAATCAATCCTAAACCTCAAATCAAGCAAGAAAACAAACAAGCAAGATCAATCTTAAAATCGGATTCTAGCTTCTTTTAGGGTTTAGGGTTTTCGATTTCTTTCATTAGGGTTTGTCATGTTTCAGTTTTAATCAATCAACATGCAATCATATTCTAATTGGAATCGCATATCTTTCTAGTTTTAAGACTTGTCGATTTTAATCTTATGGTTTCTTTTAGGGTTTTATCAAGAACATAGTTTCCATAATGATGGATTAGGGTTTCTGATTAATCTAGGTTCTCAGATTATGTTCATACCTTTGTTTCGTAGGGGATTTGCATTTGCTTTGTAGGGGATTTAGAACCGGACCACCTTTAGATAGAGAGAGAGGACGAACGGATGCAATCGGGTCGCGGATGGGATGATCGCGGGCTGGAGGCGTCTCGGCTGCGAGCTGCGCGGAGATCGGGTCGTCTCGGGTCGATCGCGGGTTTCGGGTTTGATCGCGAGCTGGATGGCGGTTCTTCTGAGCTGGAACGTGATCTGAGAACTTTGGGATTCAAGAGGGATCTTCTGAGTTCTTGGATGAACTAAGAACAAGATTAGGGTTTAGGTTTTGAGTCGCCGGTTTAGGGTTTTAGGTTTCGATTTTGGTCTCAGGGATTTAGTGGCTATCGTGCTTATAACGTGTTGTGAACAAAGGGGAAATCGTATGTTCTTATTACTCAATCAAAGTGTTCCCTTATATAGGGATTACAAG
>NC_027756.1:24146598-24158523 GCF_000695525.1 Brassica oleracea var. oleracea
GGGGGGGGGGGGGGGGTGCTCTTGGCCAATTTGTTCACACGTATCGGCCTTTATCTTTTAACTTGCAGGTCAAGCTTTATTAAGTTAAAAAAATTTCACGTGTGAAGAGTATGGTTTGTGGTGGCTATAACTTAAAAGTCAATATTTTCTTTGTTTCTATAAAATAAGATTAATAGTTTCATATTACTGGTGACAAACATGTATAACTTCTCATCGGCGCGTGAGGATCTCCATTTTTGGTTTGGCGTGTTCCATAGAATAAGATTTAAGAGTTTCATATTGCTGGTCACATACATGTACAACTCCTCATCGGCAGGTGAGGATCTCCGGTTTTGGTTTGGCGTGTGGAGATGTATGGTGCTCTGGGGTCGTCAGCTCCGTTCATCCTCTCCGTTCCTTGCCTCCTCCGTTCTATGGCTCTGGCGTATAGTGAACTCAAACCGAACTTGTGCGGGTATTGGTTTGTGTCCTTCACGGGTTTGTTTTATTTTGTTTGCGGCTCCGATCTATCACCAGTTTCTTCTATCGTAGTGTTAAATGGATCACTCTCTAGTTCTTAAAAATGAAGTTTGTGTGTGGTCGGATCCTCGCTAGTCTTCGAAGCTCCTTACCTCTTTTCCGTGGTGGCTTGCTTTGTTGTTAATTTTTGCAGAAGTCAGTGTATGAGGCACCAATTTTTCTTTACTCCTGTCATGTGGTGTCTTTCTCTGTGGGCATAAGAAGTTTGAATCGTTCACTGCGTTTCTTAAGTATTTCAACCGTGTCCAAGTGTCGGTCTCCTTGTCCTTTCTTGCTTCCATTTTTTGTCTTGCAAGCTCATGGCCACTCTTCTCTTCAGTTACATCCCGGTTTTTGCCAATAGAGGCAGTGACTGCATAATCTATCATAACGTGTGGCCTTTCGCCAGCAAAATATTTCCTTGAAAGTGAGTGAAGTTCCTATTAGTCTGTAATTTGCTTCAGTCTATTGAATTAGAGTGAGAGTAAGGGAGAGAAAGAAGAGCAAGGCTTGTGTTTGTGATGGATGTTTGAGACTTTAGATGTAAATATTTATCATACTTGGCACAGTTTTTTTTTTTTCTTAATCCAGACTCGGTTTTCTCTCAATTTGTATGTGGCTAAAAGCAATTGGGTTTATGTTTTTTTACTTCTAAAGTCTCAATTATGTCTCCGATTTTCTCACTAATCTATTGAATTGAGATGAATCTGATACAAACAAATACTTGTGACATGAACAAAACCTAGTAACAAAATACCTAGGTTGCATTTCAAAAATCGACGTCTGAAAATTCTTTATGGGAAAAAAGCTAATGAGAAGACTAGTTTAACACCCAAACACCTCAAATCAATGTAAATTGTTCCCCTTCCTTGAGTGTTTTTCTTGTCTGAGAATAACAAAACTTGGCTTCAGTCATGACTACAAATTTTAAGAACTAATTGATTTTCAGACTCCAGCCTAACAAAAGGATAAATTTCAATATACCACATGTTCTTTTGATTAGAAAGAAAATTAAAGAAAATATGCAATATCATTCGGTCAACAAAGCAACCTCTTTTCCCTTTTTTTTTGAACAACCTCAACCTCTTTTCCCTAAGCCACGACGTATGTATCCTTCTCTTCCCGACTTCCTCAAACCTCTCTCATGTTCCATATACTCTGCCAACTGGTAACAAATTTTTTTCAAGAGTTTGCATATGTTTCCAATCATATGTTGTTATCTTATCTACATATATTTCAAAAAATAACAAACTTTTCAAGTTGTGATTTGTTTTTTCATGTATTTGCAAATAGAAACGTAATATCTTGTTGTTTTTTAAAACAAACAAAGGCTATATACATCTTGAATTTCATCATGATGATTCCTAGATTTGTCAAATCGATAAAAGTAATTGAATGAATCTCACAAATCATTCATCCAGAAATAAGGACAGTACTGTGGATTGAGTAGCTCCTTGGCCCTCTTCCGTTGATGTTCTTGTTAGACAGGGAACCTAAACCGCAAAACAAAAATCTTAGAACCATGTATTCGTTTGTCAAGTCTGAAGCAAAGAAAACATTGCTGCTAACTAATCAGTACCTTGTCGCTGGAAGAAATTATTCAGTGGAATTGAATATTGAGAAGTTAACTTGTCGGATTACAGAGCTGTTTCCATACCTGTGGCTAACTCAAAACGAATTAGCATGCACAGTTTTAAGTACTTCCCAAAATCTATAATCCTAAAGATTACCTTCGTCAGAGACCATCAATGTGTGGAATTGGAAAGCTTACGGGTGAGAGGATCGAAGAGATGAATCTCACGGGATAGGAAATACCTTTATATATAGTCGAAGATTCAGAGAAAGGAAATAAAGGAAGATGCATTCAATGATAGATTGTGAGAGGAGTTGGAGCAATTGTTAAAAGTGCGTTAAAGACGACCTTTGGATTCAGCCTAGTCCCGTTACGTCTCTAGAAGAATAAGAAGGTATTCAACGGCGAGAAGACGTAATTGAAACGGCGGACTGTCCTAGACGAATAATATCTAGCTATACACGGCCCCTTTTGAATTGAATAAAGGCCCATACCAAATATCGAGTCCATGAACATAATAATACATCAAAAACAAAATTCCGTACTTCGTCCCTCATGACACACACGTGGCGATAAAAAGCCCCCTTCTCCCTGCTGAGCTGGACATGCTAAGGAGAGAGCAAAGCCTCCTTTATTTATATAGATTATTGACAAAAAAGCAATCAAAATCGCAATAACTAAAAAAATGCCAACAAGCATATGAAATTGAAATAGTTTGAAATAAATGATTTTAAGTATGAAGGGGGTGCGAAAATATCTCTAATAACTATATTATTTTCTTCTAAAAAAACAATGACAACAAAAACAACTACAATAAAAAAGCATTTTTTTCTCTCTAACCAAGTGACAACAAAAACGACCAACAAAACAAATCCAGCTCGAACTCCGGCGTCCGACCTTCGTTTTTGCTAACGTCAGAGGCAAATTCTGTCAATTTTCCTCTTTGCTATTTTGCTCGGTCTCTCCCTCTCTCCTGATATACTTTTGAAACTGGGCTAGGGTTTGCTACATGGTTGAGATTCACTCACAAGGAGATCTTTTCCGGTCGTGATGCTCTCTCTAGTATCACAGTGAGGTTTAAAAGCAGTTACCGGCGTTAAGAGTAAGCTTTTAGGGTTTAACGCTGTCTTCTATTTTCCGGTTTAGGCTTCCGCTTTCTCAAATTCGTTGCACGAGGCGATGGAGATGAGGAACGGTTCACGGATATGGATGTGATGTGTCACGAATGTCCTTGATTTGGTGTTGTCATTTTAATTTAGGGGGTTGGAACTCTGTCCATCTTTGGTGTCTTGGGTTTGCGGCTCCCTCCATCTCAAAAAAAAAGTGAGCTTCAGTTAGTCTCATTACTACGAAGGCACGAAAATGTAGATTACATTTTGTCTCGGTTAAGTAAGATGTGGGTAGTGACATTTTTGGACCTTAAAGTGAATCGAACAATGTCAATTTAAAAAGGTTTAATAAACTGAAAATTAAGATCAAAAACCATTTAGGAGGGGTCCTCTCTCTCTCTCTCTCTCTCTCTCTCTCTCTCTCTCTCTCTTTCATATCTTTCAGAGAGAGAGGCTCATCACTGGCGGTAGTCCTCCGGTGTCGGCCCCGTGGCCGTGTCGGTCTCTGGCGGTCGATGGTTTACTTAACATCAACGTCGGTTCTGTCTCTGGCGACCGGTGGTTTCCTCAACATCGATGTCACTGTCTCTTGGCTATGGTATGCGGTGGTCACTCAACACCTTCCTACCGGCACTTGGCTCTAGCTATCGTCATCCTTTTCCTTCTGAGATAAGCGGCTAGGTGTTCACCGGTTTTTTCCCGGTTTGAGCTTGATCTCCGCCTCTAGCTCTCGTTCTCTCAATCCTCGATTCCAGATCTTTGTTGCTTTTCCATCCCCTCGGTTAGGGTTGTTGGTGTCTCCAAGCTTCTTCTTATCATTTAAGATGCTTTGATTATCATGCATGGAAATCGATAGTTAGATCGACTGATTTGATTGAAGATGTTTAGGCGGAAGCGAAGATCCGTAGATATTGGTTTTGGCTCGTTGGCTGGCTCTCCTCAAAGACCTCTCTCGACTCCGGTTGATTTGTTTTCTATGGTGTCAGAGCTCCGACGACTTAACCTCCGTTGGTTTGGCGAGTTTATGGTCTGAAGATGTCTCGACGGTTCCTCTTTCTCTATAACCTGTCTACAGTGTGTTCTTGTGATAGTCGGAAAGTCACTCCGGCACATCTTTCTAGCTGTTAAGTCGGTGGTCTCTTCGTGTGACGCATGCATCTAGTTGTCAGGATAGTTGACACGTGTTGATCCACTCACGCTAATCAATAATGCATGGTGTGCAAGTGGGCAACCGACTTTCTTTGGGCTTTTTTGTTGTGTGCTTTTGTTGGGTCTTTGTTTTTATTTTGGCTTTTGCTTTTATGTACTCGGTCTTTGATTTTTTGGTACTTCTTCGGTTTGTTAATATTTCAAAGATTGACAGAAAAAAAACATTGAAAATTAAGAAGAAAAAGAAAAAAACCCAAAAAACACTGCGTTTAAGTTTTTTTCGGAGGACGGTAAGATTGATCTTTGTTATCGGCCCAGTCCAATACGATACTCCTTGGCCATGTAAGACAGATCGCTATCACTAGATAAACAAAATATCAGAACAGCCGTTGCACTACGCAGACAAAATCTTAATCCTGGAAGATATTTTCGACCACGAACCCATCCCTACACCTTTGGTGATAAACAAATGTAAGATCTCTCTATCTGAATTAGATTTCATCTTAATCTAAGCGTTGATGTGTTATTGTATATAATTTTTATTTTCTCCGTCTAGTCATAATTGTTTATTCATTCTTCGGTGGCAGACCGTAAGACAGTCGTCTATTGGGACGTGGAGGATTACCCGGTTCCTAACGATATCTATATTGATTCGCTTCGTAGGGATATAGAATCGATTCTTCTGGATTTGGGCTGTGAGGAGGTGTCTATTGTGGCTTACGTTTACAAGAATAGGTTTTCGGATGAACTGTAACGTAAATTTATGGATGCCAAATTTTTTGTCGATTTCTTACCCGAGGGTAAGTTAATTCCTTTTTTTTATTTTACTTAAACGTCTCCTCTGATATTTACTTTATACATTATTTTGCATTCCAGGGGATGATGACTTTGCGAGAATGACTTGGATGTTAGTGGACATTATTTGTTTGCCCGTGGTATTTCCTAAACCAAATGTTATCGTACTCTCAAAACACATGGAAAAAGAGGCTGTTGGTTGTTTCCAAGGCATGTATTTTAACGGTGTTGGGGTTCTCTTATCCAAAACTGAACCTGGCTGGCTTGTTCCTGATGAGAGTTCAGCATTTAAACTTACAAGGCTATTTGAACAACGTCTTGACTGTGAGAAGCCGCAGAGAGAGGATACCCTTGCAAACTCTGTCGGCGACTCTGTCAAGGACTACCCTTGTGCGCGCCTCCAAAGGGAGGCCAATGTATCTTCTTGAAAGTTTTATGTTAACTGTGTTTCGACTGTGTGTCCGTCTTTGTATAGCTGTTACTTTTTTTGGGTTTGATGACATGAGGGTTTGGAACATATATTACTCCTTTGTCTTACTTTTTAACTAAACCCTGTTGCAATGTGGCCTTTAGTTTAGATGATTGAAAGCAAACCCGTTTCTTTTAACATGATTAAGAAACACACACTAGTTTTTTGACCTGCCGGATCAATTTTTGGCTGACAATTTTTTGTATATAAATGTAATAAAGTATGTACATATATAATATTTATCTGTTTTTTTTGTATTATATACTTGTCAATAATCCAACAATGTAAACATAGCTTTAGATGAGCTATGTGTTTATTATCACCAGCCACATCAACAACACCAGAGGTTTATGTCATATCTGGTTTGTGAGGTGTATCTGAAATGGTGTCTCCAACTTTTGCGCTGGGATAAGAGAATTATCTGACACAAAGAAACCATGGGAATAACAAATCGCTTCATCTCGAAAAGAGATTGCTGAGAAAGACCTTAGAAAGGAACAAAAGATTAAACCCCAGATATTTCTATTTCTAACTAATTTTGTGCAATGGTGATTTTATCCAAAAGGTTTCTTTACTCTAATATATTTGAGTTCATTGCAATAGCAGCGTATGTCCTACCAATCCATAAACAACCAAAATGAAACTTTTTCTAAATTCATTTTTTATAGCAGTTTGGTTCCCCTTAAAACAATTGACTTAAATTGCTTAAACATCTTTTAGGCAATTGGGCAATTCAAAAAGTGAGTCGCTAACAAATAAGAGGAAGTAAGATCATAATTTGAAGAAAAATTAAGCAGTTCCTTTGGAATGTGTTTGTCCAAACATAAAGCTCAGGGGAACTGCTAGCCGAAAAACATAAAGCAACAACTGACATGAGTATTTTAGCAAAAAAAAAAAACAAAAAAAAAAGCAACTGACATGGGTAAATGTTTCCTCTTCATCACATAACATTGAAACTTGAAAGTCATATTATCTTCTACACCATATGAATATATGTATATTTTTTTTTTTATGAAATGTTAAATTTTTTGATCATCACGAAGAAATAATAGTTATGTACAAATAAATTCTAAAAGAGAGAATTCTTTGCTATTCTAAAATGTAATATATTTGTGGTTTATAAAATGTAACTTTTTTTTGACAACTCTTTAATTTTTTTTTTGACAACTGGTTTATAAAATGTAACAAATAGTACTTTTCATGAAAATGAAATTCTGTTTTACTTCATTTTTGTATCATTATTCATGTTTATCTCCATTAAAGATGCAAAATACCTTTCTACATCTACTTTAAATATATAAATAGAAATAATTATTTAAATAAATAAAAATATAGTTTCAAATTATACGTTTTAAATTTGAACTTTTTATAAAAAAAATTCAATTTTTTATCTCAAAATTTATGTTGAATTTTGAAAATTCTTTTTGAAACTATTTTCAAAAAAAAAAAGTATATTTTATTTATTTTTAAAAATCCTAAAACTCTTCCTCCAAAACTCTACACCTCAAATCTAATTTATAAGTTTAGATTAGTTAACTATATGGTCAAGGTAAACATGAAAAGTGATATTAAAAATGGGGTAGTCTAAACAATTTCTTTTTTTAGTCTAAACAATTTCTCTTCATGAAATAATTCATGAAATAACTAAACATATAATGCATGCAGACTGAGACTTCTTGGTGTTTATAGTATTTTAGCATATATACAATAGCAAACAGTGAGAAACAAATTATAGATTCGAGATTTGGAGAATTATTCCAGTGAATTTTGTTAGCCATGAAAAATTGTTATAATTGTATTTCTCTAATAAAAAGTTCAACACGACAAATTTAAGAAATTTTAATTATATTTTCATTTTCAAAAATATTAACAATAAATTTTTAAACATAACATTCTGAAATTTCACTTTAATTTTTAATATTCTATTAAAGAAACAAAATTATATAAGAATTTGTTAAATAAACAAACTACACATACAAATATATATATCTAACAATGTACAACCAAATACCAAAAATAAATACAAAATTGAATGTTTGATTTGTTTATTCAAATTGATATTTATATATATTTGAATTTTTTTTGGATATTTTTACGGTTCAAAATTTTATACATTTTCAGATCTATTTTCGGATCCAAGCAGTTTTCTACAGATTAAATCGGGTCTAAATTATGATTTTTTTTGGCTTAGTTCAGATATCATCAAGTAACAAAAACTCAAGCTGAAACTAAACCCAAACAACCTGATAGAAGTATAAAAACTGGATATAAAGGCATTTTCATCCCTACTCTATTTTTTCTCTAAAATGGAGTAAAAGTGAATAATGAGTAAAGAATGCTCAAACTCAACTTCATATCTCATTACATAATGAAATTTACTCCATAAATGGAGTAATCTATTTTTTGTTTGTTCATCACTCCATTATGGAGTAGGAAATGAAGTAGATTTGGAGTAATTTTACTGTATTTTCACTTTTATTCTATTTTGAAGGGAAAAATAGAGTTTTACTTTGGAGATGCTTTTGCACGTAAACCAGTGTTTCAAAAAAAAAAAAACACCTAAACCAAAAAAATGTAAAAGAAATAAAAATATTCCCACTAAAGAGACCCACAGATCGTGCTTGCTTCACCGGCTCGAACAAGAGAGAAGATCTCTCACAAGTAGGAGGAGAGACGATAACTAGGGTTTAGGAGAGGGGCGAAGACTAAAATTTACAATGGCGGAGGATCTGGTTCTCGATACGGCGATTAGAGATTGGGTTCTGATCCCTCTCTCCGTCGTGATGGTTCTCATCGGTATCCTCCGGTACTTCGTCTCCAAGCTCATGCGTTCTTCTCCATCTCCCGATGCTAAGATTGTCAAAGAAGGGTCCGTTTCACCTAGTTATCTGCACGATGATGATGATGATCTATGTGTTGTTTTCGTGTGCTGATTCGATTTTTGTTTTGTTTTTTTAGGCAAGTTATTATCAGAGCTCGGAATCTAAAAGCCGGTGCAAATTTCATCCCGTTGAGATCGTTCCGCACTCGTAGACTCTACTTTAGCAACGAGGTATGCTTCTTCTGTAAGTTGTGTGATTCTTTAGAGCTTAATGTTGTTGTGGGTACGTACATAGCCTTCTTTGATTCTCACAACTTGTGTGATTCTTTAGAAATCTGTTACCTTTATGTATTAGCTGCACGAAACTTGGTACGAGTAAGGGTTTCAGTTGCCTATTGTTACTCTTTAGTTATCTCTCTGTTTGTCAAAAACTAGCTGAATTCTCTTTTGCGCGCTCACTGAAGAGATGCCAATGGATAAAGTGTTATCATTGGTGTACAAATCTGTTACCTTTATGTATTACCAAGGTAGGTTGTAGTTGATTATTAGCTGCGCGAAATCTGGCACGAGGAAGAGTTTTAGTTGCCTGTTGTCTCTCTTTAGTTACCTCTTTTGTTTGCTTGAGGGAAAATAAGGGTGATCTATCAGATGCACAGTTGCAGTTTAATGTATTTAGTTAGTTCCCGTCTTTTGGACGTGTAATGCTGAGAAAATATATGTGTTGATTGGTGCAGGAGAATGGTTTGCTACATGTTCCCAAGGGCCAAGGCACAAACCCTCAAGCTCAGATGTTTTCTGATCCTAACATGGCCATGGATATGATGAAGAAAAACCTTTCCATGATTATTCCCCAGGTTGGTTGGTTGAGTTTTTAAAGTTTTCATTTTTTCTCTTTGCGTTCTTTGTAATGTTTGAAACTGCTTTTACTTGCCATTCTGCAGACGCTCACTTTTGCATGGGTCAACTTCTTCTTCTCTGGATTTGTTGCAGGTCTTGTTTCCTATTGAAATTTGATACATACCTTGCTGTTTCACTCTTGTTGATGCATCTGAGTCGTCTTTGTTTATATTACAGCCAAAATACCATTCCCACTGACCCAGAGGTTCAGGTCAATGTTACAGAATGGCATCGACTTGAGCACTGTCGATGTTAGCTATGTGAGTAGTCGTTCGTGGTAAGTACCCTAGTTACTTGAACGAATCCAGATTTTTCGATATGCTAATCATATTTTCTTCTGGTTGTTGCCAATTCTCTTGTTTCATGAGCTTTGCTTTCACTTTTTTCAGGTACTTCTTAAACTTGTTTGGATTAAGAGGCTTGTTCAGTCTCATTCTCGGAGATGAAAATGGTTAGTATACTAATCTTGAAATTATAAAATCATGCTGGTAGTAATGGTATACATTTTGCTTCTTGTGCAGCCATTGATGACACACAACGTATGATGCAAATGGGTGGGTTTGGTTTTGATGCATCAAAGGTATCCTCATATTAACCTTTCCTTGTGATCATTCTCTCACTGTTGTTCAAATGTTACTCTATTTTTCGTTTTCGATCTTTGTCCCATACCTAATTCAGTTTGCATTGCAACTTTGATCAGAGCTTGGGTGCAGAGAAAGACGGTCTCGACATAATTCAGCACGATTGGGCTCTACCTCGATTCGAGCAGCGTGCAGAGTCAGTATTGAGAAAACTCGTGAAGTAGAGACAATGACGATATAGTTTTCTGACACAACACGTTGAAACCAGATCAACTCTGTAGAAGCTTCGACATAAAACCAAATCTTGTGTTTTGCTTTTGCTTTTTCTTTTGTTTTTTCAGTTTTTGTTACTGTGTTCTCTGTAAAATCTTCCCAGAACAGAATCCGGTTTATTTTGGTATGGATTGATTTAGCGTCTGCTACAAAATAGGAATGCTTCGGTTGAGTTTGGTAAGATTTGGAGTTGTTTTAGTAGGGCTACTTAATTATGACTTTGTGGGACAAAATTACTTGGAATTATTTATATATATACTATAGGGTGATCATATAAGAATAGAAATACAAAAATATTTTTAATAATTTTTCTTAAAAAATATATTTGTTTGATTTCATTTCTTTCTTTCGCCAACATATTCTAACCATTCATTTATATTCTATCAACTAGGTGTTTCGTTTGCCTACGTGGATATTTTTTTTCTTACAGATACTTATTATTAAATACATTATTAATTTAAAAACCATTAAAATTATTATTTTTATATATTAATCCTAGAGCATTACAATATATTTTTGTAGATATGTGTCTATCATTATAATAATTTTTAGAATCTTTAGAAAAATAAGTTGGTCCATATAAATATATATTATATTATTTATTAAACTAACTATCAAATTGATTAGTAGTGTACAAAATGACATTCTCAGTTTTTTTTTCTTAAATAAAAACTACAGAATTATCTAATATGATTAACATATATATATATATATATATAACAATTAATGATTATGAATAATACATATTTGATAACAATTTTTGTATACTCTTTCTTTTTGTTTAATTTTATATTATTAAAAAAAATAAAACAATCACATTAAATATATAATAAAAAAATTAGATTTTTTCTTATATATTATATTTTAAATCTTTTAAAATGACTATAAATTACTAATAATGGTAAAAGTCTCACATTCAAAATTTTGTGATTAATGGTTTAATTTTTTTTTGTTCAAGTCAGATACAAATGATCATAAATCGTATGAATATGAAGTCTCATTAATAAATATTCAAAATATAAATATAAATATAAATATATATATATATATGTATATATATTAATAGTATTTAATTAAATTATATACTATATAAAAATATAAAAATATGTTAATTTCAAAATTTGCATACAAAATTTTTTGAGATATTAATATTTTAGTTTTGAAATTTGTATTGAAAAATCTCACATTAAAAGTTTTGTGATTAACAATTTAAATTTTTGTTACAACAAATACAAATGTTAATAAAATCATACGAGTAGGAAATGTAAGTCAAATAACACGTTTTTCGTAATGGACGGTGATGGACGGTGAAGTTGGACGGTGAAGGAGGTGATTTTGTCAATAATTATGGCTTTCACATGTCCAAACTTCTTCTATAAAAGGAGAGCTAAGCTGAAGAGGAAAGATATCCCAAAAAATCAAAATCACAGAGAGAAGTGAGGAAGAAGAAGAACGTGAGAGAGAGAGAGAGAAAAAAAAAAAAACTATAATCTCTTACGGGTATTTGGGATCGGGTTGAGAGAAAATTATTTAGAGAGTTTGGGTATTTTCTCCTATTATAACGAGAAAATTATTAATCGATTTCTCCGTTATAATTGAGAGGTTGTAACTCCTATTATTTTTCTCGTAATAAATTCTTCTACCTTGTCCGTGGTTTTTACCCTTTGGGGTTTTCCACGTTAAATCTGGTGTTCCATTTATTACACTATTTCTCAAATTATTAGCTGCGACCCTGCTCTATCCGGTCCAGTTTTACAACA
>NC_027756.1:24161109-24165389 GCF_000695525.1 Brassica oleracea var. oleracea
GGTGAGAATGTCTGAGGAATCAACATGGCATTTGTCTCTGTTTATGATCAAAACCTCTATGGCATGAATTCCAATCGGTCAAGCATGAATTACAATTCCAAATTGTTCACAATCACATATTACGATATAGTTCATGCAATATATAGTTTGGAAGTGACTTCTCCATGCAAGATTTCATATATGCTGAACTTGTTGTGTATGAGTCTCTGAAATTAAGCAGCACATCCCGCATGTGGTCACGCATGCAAGGAACATCTGTAAGGTAATTTCTCCCCGACATTTGTAAGGCATAACTCTGCATTGAGACAACTGGGACGATACAAACTTACACTTGTGGCAAATGCTCCAACACAATCAAAAGCGGCTAACTTACGTAATACTTGTTAAATATCACATGTTAAATGTTGACGGTGATGGACGGTGAAAAGGTTGTTACGTGGAGACATAGTGATAGCAAAGTCAAAAAGGAAAGGCTTGGCCACTTTGTCAACAACAACTTCTCACCAAACTCTCGTAAGCTCTCCTATAAATACATGATGTCTCTCATTGTTCAGTAGCATCCCAAAATCAAAATCACATAGAGAAGTGAAGAAGAAGAAGAACGTGAGAGAGAGAAAAAAAAAATTCTTTTTTCTTACGGGTATTTGGGATCGGGTTGAGAGAAAATTATTT
This sequence comes from Brassica oleracea var. oleracea, assembly GCF_000695525.1. Lineage (NCBI taxonomy): Eukaryota > Viridiplantae > Streptophyta > Magnoliopsida > Brassicales > Brassicaceae > Brassica > Brassica oleracea. Next base: position 24,161,782 of record NC_027756.1, read on the forward strand.
AGAGAGTTTGGGTATTTTCTCCTATTATAACGAGAAAATTATTAATCGATTTCTTCGTTATAATTGAGAGGTTGTAACTCCTATTATTTTTCTCGTAATAAATTCTTCTACCTTGTCCGTGGTTTTTACCCTTTGGGGTTTTCCACGTTAAATCTGGTGTTCCATTTATTACACTATTTCTCAAATTATTAGCTGCGACCCTGCTCTATCCGGTCCAGTTTTACAACAGGAAATGTCAATAATAAATATAAATATACTATATATATATATATATATCTATATCAATATCACTAAATTTTAATTATCCACAATATAAAGTAAATAAAATAATTATTTTGATTTATTTACCAAAAAACATGATTGTAAATAAACAAAAAGTATTGATTTTAATTTACGCGTTTATTCTAATGAATATACTTTTATGCATACAATTTATTTTTTAAATATGTGGTTTCTAATATGGTATTTGATCCTCACAATTCCAGAAATACACTTCTTCAAATCAAAATGATTTTTTATATTGGAAGCACTATATATAATATTATTTCATTCAAATTAGATAATTTAGTTTTGATTTTTATTTCTAAAAATATTTTAATGAAATATCATGACAAGACTCTAATCACGTTCTTTTGAGATTGTGCGAAGAATTGAGAGATTTGATCATTCGACTAATATTTGTTTCTCCCTAATACCCTATCTAGCTATTATAATTGTAAGAATGCAAGATTTGAACTATTTATTTTAAGTTTTCTAGTTTATCACTTAATAAATCAAATAGTTCTTAGTTTGTACATAGTTTATATATACTGGAAAGGTAAAGTATTATATATTTTTTATCGGTAATTCCTAAGTAACTAAACCTCAAAAACGTAGGTTAATAAAATAAGTAATTTATTTTATTATTCTAGAATTAAATGATTTTTAGACCAAAATGGTGAATATATACTACATAGACATTTTTGCCGATGATTTTCTTCAAAAATTAGATTTTTAGACATGTATATGGAGTGGAACTAATTTTAACATATGTCAATATTTTTAAATTTACACTTTTGTAATTCACCGAATTCACATAAAAAGTTAAGAAAAGAACCAAAACTCATATCAGTGAAACATAAACGAAAACGAAAGCATAATTTTATAGAGGTAGAAAATGAATTACTTATGGAGAGTCAATAGTAAAAAATCGAGAGCAAAAAACTTAATCCTCTTTTGTCATTTTACAATTGATGTTGCCTATCTAGTTTTGGTGATCTGTGTCAGCCGTAAAACTTAATTTCTTTTTGTGCATATGAAATCTTAAAAATAATTAAAATGAGATGTAATACGTTAATTTTTCAACAAAGATGATAGATTTAAGAGACCAACATTTGTATTTATCATTTTACAATCGATAAAGACTGTAGTGTTGTAAAATGTTAAAATCATTTAACGAATAAACATTAGTATAAAAAACTCACTATACGCATGCACACGGGTTATCATCTAGTTGATTATGGTTTATACTTTCAAAAATTTAAATCGAACATCAAATTATTTATAAAAGATAAAACTTTCCATCAAAATATATGTGCTTGCTATTGCATTAAAAGAATTGGAAACAGTTACATATTATAAATATTTTAGCTCTCTAAAATTTTTAAAATAAAACATTAAATTATTTATAAAATCTTTAAAAAATCTTTATATATTCATTGTGTTTCTAGACAAACATTCATTGTGTTCTTTTTTTATTAATTAGTATATAGTTATGCATCGTTTTGATTATGGTTACCAATTTTTATAATTTTAAATCAATTATATAATATAATAAATAAATTTAAAATTGGTAATATAAAATTCATCGTTAATTATATATATATATATATATATATATTGATCTATTAAGGATTTTAACGACTTTAACAGAATAAAAACTAGATTATCGCAAATGATAGTATTTTTTTTTATTTTTTATGGTTGAAAATATTATTTGGATAACAACACAATATACATATAACATTTATCTTATTTATTTTTAAATATGTTTTGTGTTTTTCTAATTTTATTATAGTAGTTTACGATCAATTATCTAATGAAATAAATAAATCTAAAATTGGTAATTTAAAAGTTATTGGTAATTATATATATATATTACTGAAGAGTATCAACGACTTTAGCCGTTCTAACTTTTAAAGTATGAGTTTACAACAAAAATACTTCATAAATAATAATATAGATATCGATTATATTTTTTTTGTTTACTATTTAATTTGGATAAAAGTGATGCTATGAATGAATAAAGGTAAAATAATACACGAACTGTTGCCTAGATATTCTTTGGACTCACAGTTGATGTATTGAAGGTGTTCTGCTAGAAAATACGTTGCTCACCAAAGATAAAACATTTCTTATGGAAATTTGTGTCAGAATGTATAGCAGTGAGGAAAAATATGCGAGCAAGAGGGATACAAGGGGACATATATTGTGCAAGATGCGGAGCCGATGAAGAATCGATAAACCATTTATTTTTTGAAGATCCTCCAGCACCTCAGGATTGAGCTCTTTCAAAGATATCATCCAATCCAATCATTTTTCCAACAAGTTCTCTTTTCACAATCATGGATCATCTTTTTTGGAGAGTTCCCCTGCTGATGGATGATCATTAGTTTGCATGGATTTTATGGTACATTTGAAAAGGAATGAATAACAAAGTTTTCAATAATCTGGACATTAATATCAGTGAAACGCTTAAATTGACAGAAACAGAATCTACGCTTTGGATTGAAGCACATTTTGAACATACAAAGGGCAGTACCACACATAGATGCTGCGACCCTACTCTGATGCGGCCATCAGATCAGCAACTGAACCAGAGGTCAACCCAAAGCCCTACTCAACCGGCCAAGGCGCCAACCACGATATACGTGCACTAAACATGTCATATCTTACAAACCAAGAGGGTTTAAATGACAAGAATATTTTTTATGGATTCTACACTCAAGAAGGAGTCCAGGACAATTGGAATCGGCCCAAAATATTCAGGGATCAAGAAGTTATGAATTTTACAATTCAGAGGTTTCTCAGCCCGTCCATCTGCGAGTATGCGACTTTAGAAGAGGATTCAAGCCCAAAGAAGAAGATGCCTGAACTAAAACCGATCATAGGAGTCAAGAGTAGTTTATTAGATTTCCAGAAAGCCAAAGATCTCGAGAAATGACCAAGGAAATTGGAAGATATGATCAATTTTCCAAAACCGGCCAAACCAGCTCTACACTTGCCTTATTTGGAAGATCCGGGTTTCACATCAAACCAACCTCAAGAATGGCAGCCAGGAGACCTTATAAGTCATTCAGAGGCACTACACAACATCCTAGGAAGCACCATGCCACACTGGATCAGTCGGATCCCAATCAAACCAAAAGATCAAGCCGGTTTACTCAGATTGGCCAAACCGACATCATTTATGGAAAGTCTTCAACCAATTCAACTTGGTTCGACCCAGAGCTATTTATGGGAACCAGGAGATACTCTAGACCATTCAGAAGACATCCAAGATGTCCTTAGCTGCACCAGCACCCAGGAGATCAGGCGGATCTCTCTCTCCATCAACATTCCATATATGG
>NC_027756.1:24165990-24167188 GCF_000695525.1 Brassica oleracea var. oleracea
CTTCCATTCCAATTCGTTTGCCAAGCTTGAGAGTGATACACATCCAGGAAGCAAAGCACCATCTCAATCAACTTCAATCATCAACTGATTAGGCTGAGAGTGTCACACGACCAGCAGCCTAATTTCATCCTATCTATCTTTATTTATCTTGTTTTATCATATTAGAAATCATATCTTATTTGTTTTTGCATTCATTTTCAGGATCATAACTTGCATTCCATCATATCGCCCATCCGATCATATCTTTGGTCGATCCATCAAGCTTCCATCAACCATTTTGCCATCCCTGATTTCCAGCCTGCAACATTTGGTATCAGAGCTCAAAGCTCCTGAATCAGGTCCATCTATCCTTGCATCATTCATATTTGCTTGCATTTTTTTTTTTCATTCATAAACAAAAAAAAAATCCATAAAAACAGTTTTTGCATTGTTATTGTTCTTAAGAAAAGAAAACAAAAGAGAAGAAGTTTCTTGCATTTGATTCACGAAATTAGTTTGAAATTATTGTCTAGTTGTTTGCATTCATTCCCCAGCTCCACTTGCCATATTTAGATTTTGTGCATTCATTTAAAAAAAAAAAAATCTGCATTTCCAAATTTGTTTCTTGCATTGAAAAGTTAAAAAAAAAGAAGGCATAACATTTTATTAATTTCATGCATACCACATTTGTTTCATAAGTTTGTTATTTGCATTCAAAAAAAAAAACCATTCATATTGCTTGCATTTGTTTTTTTTTTTCATCTTATAAATCGAAAACCCATAAAAAGAGTTTCTTTGTTTCAAGTTTTTGTGTTCTTGCTGTTCATCATATTTTAAAACGACGAAAGAAAGAAAGATGTTTTTGATTCATGTTACTTGCACTTAGTTTCGAAATTCTTGTTAGTTTCCTTTTTGTTTTGTTTTCATAATCAAAAATCCCATAAAAATTGCCATTTTGAATTTGTTTCCTTGTTTGCATATCCTTTAAAAAAAAAAACCATCCTAGTTATTTTATCAGACCATTTTAGTTGAAGTATTTCGTGCATATCATATTGCTGAATTTAAAAAAAAAAAAAATTCATTCATCATAAGTTTGAAACATTTGTTTCATATTGTTAGGTTTATTGCATTTCTTAAACTAAAAACTCAAAAAAAAAAATATCCTTGTTAGTTTCTTTCCATTTGTGTTTCTTATCATACCATATTGTTTAATTTCGAG
>NC_027756.1:24168688-24187336 GCF_000695525.1 Brassica oleracea var. oleracea
CCCCCATCCTTCCATTCCAATTCGTTTGCCAAGCTTGAGAGTGATACACATCCAGCAAGCAAAGCACCATCTCAATCCACTTCAATCATCAACTGATTAGGCTGAGAGTGTCACACGACCAGCAGCCTAATTCCATCTTATCTATCTTTATTTATCTTGTTTTATCATATTAGAAATTATATCTCATTTGTTTTTGCATTCGTTTTCAGGATCATAACTTGCATTCCATCATATCGCCCATCCGATCATATCTTTGGTCGATCCATCAAGCTTCCATCAACCATTTTGCCATCCCTGATTTCCAGCCTGCAACATACTCGAGTAGAAATATATCATTAGAATCATCAAACATTTTTTTTTTTTTGAAAAATTCACATGATAACATTTATCTACTCGAATTGTGTTTGATGATTTTTCAAAATTCAGAAAAAAAGTCTGCAGCAGTTTTTACTTATTTTTTTTTTACTTTTGAATATTCGTAATTCAATTCCAAGCAAATTTGGGGTTTTAATTTATCTAAGAAAACAATATAAATTTTGATTTAGATTTATTCTTTTTGAGCATTCATTTTTGTTCAGGAATACACAGGTTCTAGGCTTTTGAGTATTGCCCAATCATGTGTTATATAATAACAAATGATTTTATATTGGTAAACCAGAGAATCGATGCTAAAATTCAATCTTGGTTCTCTTAAAACAAAGAATGAAAATAAAAGCCACGTAATAAAAATACTAAAGCAAGAAACGAATCGAATCATTCATTCGTTGTTCTGTAAAGAGTTGTTTGAATACCTAAAAAAGCCATTAAACATCGGAAGCAATGGTTCAAAGAACAAGAAGGAATAAAGGATAATAAAAGAGGTGACGTGAAGGAATTAAACTTTGAAAGTTAGAGAGAAATAGAATCATGCAGAGAGAAAAGGAGAAAGATGAAAGGGAAAGCATTTAAAATGACGGAATAGTGTCACCCTTACATATGTCCAAGTGTACCACCGCACCTACTAGTGAACCAACTCATTAACAAAAAACTATTTTGTTTTGGGCGTAATTTAGATATTTTTAACATATAAATCCAATCTTGTCTTAGTGATGTAACTTTCTTATAGGTTATGTCTTGTGTGAATAATCATGTGTTTATCTAATATGCTGTTTGATTGATTTTAAAAGGTATTGATGCAAGATTTTTAGACACCTTAGGCACTTTAACCGATAATCTGAACCGGAATCGACTCAAAACTATCCAATTCGATATACACTAAAACCTCTATAAATTAATAATATTGGAATTTTAAAATTTTATTAATTTATAGAGATATTAATTTACAAAAGTTTTCTTATTTAGATTTCTTATTTTAAAATACATTTATTCTAAGATAAGAAAAATATTTGATTTTAGTATATAGACATTAATTGTTATTCTTTTAAATTTGACATTTATATTAATTTTATTATATTATCTGGTGTATATAATATATATTGCATAGAACTTAAATGTGATCAGATATACTATTATTAAATTTCATCAAAAATCTATTAAGTGTTAAAAAATATAAAAATAATTCCACTGTGAATATAAAATAAACACTATAATAGTAGGTTCTTACTTATATAAAATATGTATACATATTAATTATTAATTTATAATTTTAATGGGAACATGTATATACGTAGAAGTTTCAAAAAAATTATTATCTTATTATTTTATCGATTTGTGTCAAATTTTGAACCAATCCAAGTTGGGAACGGAAAAAATTTATTAATTGATAGAGATTATTAATTTATCGAGTATTATTTACAGAGGTTCTACTGTAGAACAAAAAATTTACAAAAATTTAGATATGTTTAAAATCTTTATATCCGAAAGAACCGAAACTTAAAAGAACCAATCAAAGAGGTCCGATTTGACAAATCCGACCCGAATAAATTCAACTTGATAAGAACCAATTAATTTTTTTTTGTCGGCATCATAGACAGACTCATGTAAACTATACAAACCAAACTGGTAACTCCGCATCCAGTAGCGGCCCTGGGTACAAGCGGTGGAAGCACCTGCTTCCGGCCCTATTTAGAATAGATAATATTTCGACCTTTATTTTCGTAAATTCTTCATTAGAGCAGTTGGTTTACAGCTTTAAATTGTCAGCCGGCCACCATTTATTTTTCATCTAGAAACAAGCCCAAATTTTTTCATTTTTGCTTCAAGCCCATAATTTTTCCGGGCCGGGCCTGTCTGCATCCATATGGACTACAAACAATGGTTTCTTTCTTGCATGTGTGCTAGACTGTGCGCCCTTAAGTTTTGCGTCCGTGGTATATGAACGAGCTCTGGGCTGTTGAAACTTCTCTTCAAAATCTTGATATCCTCCAAATAACTTGCAAATGCTGGTCATTCTTTTGCTTCTGAAACCATATTCATTAACTGAGAACAATCCGTTGCAAATGTAACCGTATACTGTCTTAAATTTCTCATACATTCTATTGCCAAATAAGGGACTCTATCTCCGAATGAAAGGGCGACTGACTCGCCCTTGTATTCCTCGCTTCCATTAAACCATCAAAACCTTCCAGTGTGCTATACCACCGTTGTCCCGAATAGTTATCCTGATTTTTCCAAGATCTATCCGTAAAACACCATCTACCTGTGATAGCTAGAACTATTGCTTCTCCTGGTGATCGGGTTTGAATGGTTCCCTGTGTAAGGGATATTTGTGCTTCAGCCCAAAGTAGTGACTCCGTTTCTGCCAATCTAAGAGTATCTTTAGGATCAATATCCAATACTAAAGACTTTGTTGTTTCGTCTTTTCCATATGTACCATAAAATCCATGCAAATTGATGATTTTCCAATTCCGGAGAGACCCTCCAAAATAAATAATTTATATTTGTAAACAGTGATTGAGTAGGGAAGATGTCTGGTTTCGATGGAATTCGTGAGAGCGCCAAACTTGAACCGCCGGCGGACATTCAAAAACCACATGATTTATGGATTCCTCAAGTGCTCCACAACGTGCACAAATTGTATCCCCTGAAGACCTCTCGCTTTTAAGTTTTTATTTACCACAATACATCATGATACAAATTGACATAAGAAATGCTTCATTTTTAGAGGGCACCGTATTTTCCAGCAGAAAGCCTTCAAGGGAGAGACCGAGGGACCATACTTTGGAAGCGTTCTCTCTTTGTCTGGATACACTCGTTCTACTTGATAACCAGATTTAACCGTGTATCTCCCATTATTAGTGAAATGTCATCCATCACGATCTGCTATCTAATTTCGGCTTAAAGGTATACTTTCACTTATTTTCACATCGTGAGTATCCACCAACGTCTGAATGACCTGTAAATTCTATGTTCTCGATGCTCATTTGATGAGCGAGTCCACTGTAAAGTCTGGATAAAGGTTTTGTTGTTTTTTATTTTCTTGTTTCGGGCGAGTGATAAGAATCAATTCATACCCACCTAAAATATAAATATCCAAGACTATGACTTAAGACAAAATTTGCTTCAAAAAACATATATCCCTCCCCGCTTGACCCGACGAGTGACGGGTGCATGCATGTTAAGATTTTTTTGATGTGAGTTGAATATTTGGATACGTGAGGATGTTGGTTAATCAATTTAAAATCACAGATATCCGCGAATGCGCCAAATTTATAAAAAAAATATTATTATTTTCTAAATTTTAATTTTAATTATATAATATATAAATAGTAATTAAAATTAGCTATATTTTTAATAAATAGATTTTTATTCAAACTATATACTTTTAAAATATAAGACTTATATTATTAGAAATATTTTTTTTAAATAAAAGATATAACAATTGAAATTTTATTTTAACTAGTATGATCCGTAGGTAACTTGCGGATAACCCACAAATTTGACCAGACATATAAATTTACTAAATTAAATCCAAAGATTATGCAGATTATTTTTTTGATAAAAAATACTGCCAATCTGCCGTATGACGTGTCAAGCGGGGCGAATCTGTCCCGAATCTCAGCACTACTATGACTCCATATGTTCCAATTTACATTTGTATTTATGATTTTGCTGTAATGCATTTTTATTTGTAATCTTCGTTATTATTTTTGTTGTATTCTTAAATAATATGAAAATTTAAATGTCAAATTTAGAGTTTACAAATGTTTAATTTTAATTATTAATAGTTTATTTTGGTCATTTGGAAATTTTAGATAATATAACGGGTTTAGCTAAATTTTGATATGTTATATACTACCTCCGTTCCCGAAAGTAAGATGTTTTAGATATTTTTCTTGTTCCACAAAAATAGATTTTCTATATTGTTAAGGTACTTTTTTATACTTTTGAGGAACATTAATTGAGAATATTTGAATTGATTAAATTTCATTGGTGGAAAGTTATTGGAAAATGTATAATAAAGTAAAAAATAAATTAAATTATAAACATTTATTAAATTCTTAATAAGCGTGCATACTCTAGAAAATCTTACTTTCAGGAACTGAGAGAGTATATGAATCAAAACCGAATTATAGTCACATTTTTGATAGTTAAGGTATAAAATATTTGGAACTAAATCGACTAGGAACAGAGAGGAACTGGCCAAAAACCAAACTAAAAATTTGCAAGTATCTAGAAAAGTTCAAATCTTTAAGACTAGAAGAAACCTGAACCTGATGAGATCAACCCAAATCTAAATCGAATATCCAAACGCCCAGCCTTACCTACAACTTAGCCGAGAGTTAAGAGCTACACAATCGAAATACTTGGTGTAAGAGGAAGGACACTTAAAGCTAATTTTAAAAATTCAAAGGAAGACAAGCAACTTAATGTACCGATTATTGTTAAAAGAGCTTCATACTTCTCTTTATAGTGTCCTCTGATAGAATATTATGGCGAGCAAGAGGTGTGCGGTTACTAAAACCGATAACTCGTAGGTCCAGTCAAAAGAATTTCATCCCATTGTCCGTAAGACAAGAACGGCTAACCATTACTGTATGAACTTTTTTCTTTTTTTTTGACTAAATTACTGTATGAACCTTTCTTATGAAAATAAGACGTTAACCATTTTTTTTTTTTTTTTTTAACCTAGGGGTGTCCCAAATCTCCGGAGAGGCCCAGACTAATTCCCAAGGGGAGATGCAGCCCACGGATAGACTCTCTCTCCAGGTATTCAAATGAGCTCTAAAGCATAGGCCCATATCCGTGTGGATGACATGGATGGACAGTTCACCTCCGCCTGGTGTCGAACCCGTGAACATGACAATTGGCTCCCAAAATCCTTACCAACCGGACTACCTCGTCCTGTCCGTTAACCATATACATGAATTATCAAATTCCACTCTTTGGTATCCTATAGCTTATATACGAACATATAATAAGACTGTATTCTTTTCTATATGGTATGATCCTAAAATTATTTATAGTTAATTATTTTTTCGAAATTTTGCCTGTTTAAAATATTTAACATGTAATATACAAAAAAAAATATTTTAAAGTCAGATTTAAATTTTAAATTATTATATTTAGAAGAATTAAAGTAAATAAGATTCAAAATTTTAAAGTTATACCATAAAATAAATAATCAAAAATTAAAGATATAAAATTATCATATGGTACATATTACTGTAATATAGCCATTGTTTTGTTATCTAAATAATTATGTAATTTTGTTAGTTATTGCTCCAAATTTCTCTCAGAAATTTGATAATTAGGGATGTTTTGTTATGTTACATGATAAGAAATTTGATGATTAGGGTTGTTTTGTGATGTTACATGATAAGAAATTTGATAATTAGGGATGTTTAGTGATGTTACATGATAAAGATGGGTTAAAATTAATTTGTTCTCCACGCGCCACACATAAACACTTTAAGCATCATAACATAGTATACACACTTTACTGATGTTTTTACCTGTAAATACGACACATCAATATGCTCAACAAATTTAATTAATTAATTTATTTTTTATTTTTACTTTTGAAGATTAATTCTATAAATACTCTCCTCCTCTTCGCTTAACTCACTCACAATTCTCCCTGCTTTCCTAAATACAAACACACTTATTTTTTCCATTGTTCATATCTTTCTTCTTCAGAGTCTCCCAATGGCTGGTGTTGAGGTAAGTCTTTTTCTCGTTTTTAAATGTTCATGTCATAATTTTTCCATTAGTTTAAAGAAGTCTTCACAAGAGATCATTCAATTGATATTGATGATACACATGTGATATATATATATATATATAAAATAAAATATGAAAAAAACCGTATAATTCAGATAATAAAATATGTGTGCAAGTGCTTATATATCTCCGCTCGATAATCTTTTTAGAAACGTCTGATCATGAATATTATGACATGACGCAAAGGACGGTCGATTTCTTATCGCAGGTTGAGAAAACAGTTCCAAACACAGAAGAGAAGACGACGACGACCGAGGCAACAACGATCGAGACGCCGAAGGAAACCGTCCATGCAGATGACTCAGCCACTGCGGTTGAAGTTGAAATCAAAGAAGATGAAGAAGAAGCACCAAAGGTAGAGAAAGAGACTGAAAAAACCGAGACAGCTCCGGTTAAAGAGGAGAAACTGGTTGAAACTCCGGCAGCTGTGGAGGAGAAAGATGTTAAGCCAGCGGCAGAAGAGGAGAAGACTGTTGAAGTCAAGACATCCTAAGATGCTTGTCTTTCTCTCTCACCCATGAGAACATTTCTGTTTTGTTTAAATCCTATATTTCCGCATAATAATAAGATAATCCAGGTGCTATTATTGTAATGTTTATTTAATATATATAATGATATTTGTGTTTCCCTTTTTATTTTGTCTCTTAAGGCAGTTCGATGTCTGTCTGATCAACGCAAAAACGATGTCGTTTACAGATTTTTTTCCCTTAGCATAAGTTTCCAAATTAAATTAATTTATACATTAGTTATAGAACACACAAATTAAGAAAGGTTTCACCTTTCACTCCCGGTCATAAACAGAGCTTGACCACAGCTAAATCTAGCTACACACCAAACGCACCAATCTACAAACCTAAAGATCAGCGAGAGATATAGACAAGATTACTTTGATAATTCTGTTTCACCATTTACCGAAACTGGAGCTGACATGATCTTGAGCGATGAATCGAAGACGTTGTTCCATGAGACCCATCGTCGGGTATTTTGGTAAGCAGAGACGGTAAAAGCAAGTATGAGACGTTGGAAGACGATCATTAGCTTCATGTAACCTATAGATGTAAAGCTTCGATGATAACCCTCTAAACCCCTCCACTGGTATAAACTTAGTCGATGTCCAAAAGAAGAGTACGCTCCTCCTTTCTTCTTCCGTCATTTTCTTCATAATCTACACACAAAAAACGGTTTAAGGGATTCAAGAAACTTAAAAAATGGTCGAGCTTTATTTGTGTATTACCTTCCAGAACCAGTCTATTTGTCTGTCAGTCTCTCTGAACCCATTATACTCTGTATGAGCCTTCCAATCATCTATGCTTATAGGGTTCTCCCCTCCTCGAAGCATCCCATCGAAATCCTCTAAGTATATTCGTTTAAAAAAGGCAGGTACAGAGTCAGAAAGTATATCAGAGAAGCCCTTGGAGAATCTCTCTACATGCTGGGAGATCGACGCGGCAAATCGTTGCTTGATTAGGAGTTTAACGTATTGTTCCCTGTTCTCGCTGTTAACAGCAATGGACTTCCCCTCAGGAAGCAGCTCCACCGTTTCTCTTTTCCCCAGCTCCTCCGTTTCCAGCTCAAACGTTAGACCAAAACCGGCGTTTGAGTCGAAGAACGCTGGATCCATCTCTAGGATCTGTTTGCAGCTGTTGTACATGACTCGATCCGTGTCCTTGATGTCTTCCAAACTTATTTCCGGGTGGGCTAACTGTGAGAAGAATACACGGTCGAACAGCACACCTACTTGGACTTTATGCATCAAAGCTAAAGCAATCACACGACCAGTGAACTCGAAGTAACTGAGATGTAATGGATCCACCTTAGATGCTGAATGTAACACAAAAAAACTTCAATTATCATTACAGAGCAAGAGAGTAACCATTCTTAGATTTGTTTCTTGCTCCTATAGAATCATATAAAGTCTATTACTAAACCCTTCAGAACAACAATAATGAATGTTCAAGCCATGTCTGAGATTTACTTGTACCTAAGGCTATGTCATGAGAGAAGCAAAAGAGCTAACCTGGATTAGGAGAGAATCTTCTGAAATCATCAGCAGATCGAAGGAAGAGGGCATTTCGGGGATTGAATATCTCCTGACACACCAAATAGAACCATTCTCTCAACACACCAGGACCTGTAGCTTCCTCATTCTTGAACTCCATAAACAGTCCACTATGAAGCGACCCTGGGGTCGCGCCGGATATGTACTCAAACGATTCAGCAAACAGATTGGACCGATCAATAAGCATCTCGTGCATCTCGTCGTAGTCTTCTTTCACGTCGGGGAACAGGAGCATCGCTAAATGCCTCCTGGATTCGAAGGTCGTAGCTTCCTTGTAGTCAAAGATCCACTGGTGATCATCATCCCCTCTTTTCGCGAATTTCAAAACGAGGGCGCTGAACGAAACCTTCCTGGCGTTTAAGAGACTAGCTAGCTGTTCCTTAGCGCCTTGATAAAGCTCACACATCGAATCCACAATCTTGAGAACAGCGAGATACTGAGACCAAGTCGCAGACATAGCTTCCGTGTTGGCAACTCCTCTGTTACCCAACGAAGATTCGATTCTAGTCATACAAATGTCCATTACAGTCATTAACCTTCTGAATATCTGATAAAGCTTCCCGATCTCCGCTTCCATCACAGTGTTCCGCAGAGGCATAGCGACGGGGAACAAGCAGGGAAGCTGAGCTGTAACGGCACGTTTCAAGGGCTGCCAAAAGGAAGAAAATTTCTGAACTTCAGACAAGCTAGGCCCTGTGTTCTCTACCAACTCTCTCACAATAATATCAGCTAACTCGGTCACGCACGGGTAGATCTCCTCCCCGATCGTAAACAATCTGAACTGAAACTCATCGGATTTACACACCAAATCAAGCATCGACCCCAAGGTGTTCCGACAAGACGCGTAAAGCTTGTTGTCGGGACAAGCTCCCCTAAGCAATCTACAGAACTCCAACACAACGGGCAAACAACTGTTCTGCTGATGAACCGGCAACGCCACGCAGCTGTTCAAGAAGAGCTTGATCGAACTCTTCCCGCAGGCTTTGTTGATCTCTAGAGGAGAGACGAAGAGCATCACCAGCGCAGCTGGAACCGAAGAGTTGGAGAATATCTTCAGATACTTGGCGGCGGAACGGTTGCTCTCAGCGGGAATCCTCGCGAAGAACTTGACGAGCTTGTCGTTGATGTTGGTGCGGCCTCCGTAGAGATTCTCGCCTCTGTGCATCCGCGAGATGGTGGACATGATCTCATCTACGGTCTGGCAAGCTACTGGATACTCTGTGCTTTGCATACGGCCGACGAGGTGTAAGGAAGAGTCCTGCTCGATGGAGTAGTGGTTTAAGGTGTGTTCGAACTGTAACTGCTTGCCTTTGTAGATAACGCGCTGCTCCGTGACGGGAATCTGAGTCTTCAGCTGGATTCTGTGGTGGAGATGCTCGACGGTGTCGTTTCTGTCCGCGTGGATCACGATTGTTTTGCCTCCTGACATCATCCTCACGAAGAGCTGCAACCGAGTCGACTCGGAACGAGTCCACGACTCGGGGAGAGAGGAGGAAGATGAGGATGAGGAGGAGCACTCGCCGGGAGTGTACAGAGACCGGTAATTCTCACCGGACGTCAACGGTTTCTGCTGCGACGCCGGGGAGATGCGATCGGCGTCGACCTCGTGCCGTTTCATCTTCTGGAGGAGGTCAAGGCCGTAATCGGCGGCGTAATCGTCGAGTTTGCGTTTGTGGTTATCGGTTCCAGCCACGGCGAGAGGTGATCGGTGAGAGATTGGTGAATCTGCGGCTGTTGAACGGCGTAGAGTCATCTGAGAGACGAAAATCGCCGCCGATGAGAAGGATTAGCCAAGTCGGTGGACGGAAAATGAACTGTTGGACAGAGATGAGAACTATGTAAAGGCGAGGAGGAAGAAGGGGGGGAGACGAAGGGGGAGGTTTAACGAAGAGCAGTCAATTAATTTTCTGTATACGCCATCGTTAGGACAACAGACGCCTACAAAGATATTTTTTGGTCTTTTTAAAATAATGTATTTTAGAAAGATGGTCTTTGGGAAATAAATCTTGTCTTAACTGGCTTAAAACCGATTCAGTTTGTTAGAGTAGGATATCAAAGAGAGAGTCAATATTTTTTAAAGAACTACAATACATTTTATAATAGTAACAAATTAATCTATTTTTATTGTTAGTGTGTAAAATTTTAATTTACGGCACTTAATTTTTTCTTTCTTTTTATACACTAAATATTCTTTTTAATAAAAATGATTATTTAAAGATTTAATTTACTTATTTTCGCCAAAATAACATTCAAAATCTTTGTTGATTTAAAAAAAAATTAAACCTGTTTTAATAGAATTGAATTTAGTATAAATCTACCTACTGTAATTTAAATTATTTAATGACTATTTATTGTTAATGGAAAGTTAAAAAATATTGTTTTGAAAACGAACAAAAAAGGAAGCAAACATTGGTCCTCTAAGAACGCAAATCTTCAAATCGGTTTCTTTTTTTGTTTTCTTTTATTTGACCAAAAAGTTAAAACTGATTAACTTTTTGTATTTTTCTAAATCCACCGTAACAGAATCCCAGTATGGTAAGAAAAAAAACTTGTTTAATGTCGAGGTAGACAACATAAACATATTTTTGAAAATGATGAAAGATGATGAATGAAAATGAATGCGATGAAATAAAAAAAAATTGAAGGAGATAAGTGTGAACTATATCCATTGTTTTCTATGAGGTTATTGTTGATTATCCTAACTATGAGCTTGTATATGATAATGACATGAATGGTATCAGTCAAGAAGGTTATGAAGGGAACACTGTCGACAAAGAAGGTTGTAAAGGAAGTTATGTTGACAAAGAAGGATGTGAAGGATGTCGAAAAAGAGGATGAATA
Source organism: Brassica oleracea var. oleracea (assembly GCF_000695525.1). Taxonomy (NCBI): domain Eukaryota; kingdom Viridiplantae; phylum Streptophyta; class Magnoliopsida; order Brassicales; family Brassicaceae; genus Brassica; species Brassica oleracea. The sequence continues at coordinate 24,179,751 of NC_027756.1, forward strand.
TGTATTGAAGAATAATCTTTTGAAGTTTTAGCAATCAATTTTGGAGATGATGCGAAAAATGAAGGAGGAGAAAACAATGAAAATGGAGGCGAAGATTGTTGGAAGGAAGCTAATATACATGATCCTATGTCATATAAAGAAGATGAAGCGAAGTTGACGAGGATGCAATATCAGTCTATGAGGTTTTGGCGTTGGCTAAGATGTTTTCATCTCATATGAGTTCAAGCAAGTGCTTCTTAAATATGCATTGTCAAGTTTATGCAAAATTTGATAGTTTGTATTATTAATTTTTAATAATCTTTTGTCTAATTTACGTAGGACTATTCTCTTACAATTCACAACAAAATCAAGTTCTTACAAATGACAACAAATTCAAACTTTATAGAGAATAATATATAACAATAGATCTTACAAGTAAAGCCATAGATATCAAAAATGAAAAACTCAAATGGGAACGACAATGACTTAGAATAAGAAGTCTTACAAATGAAAACAATTTTAGAAATGAAGCAAAGATACATAATTAGTAGAGTATATTTGCTAATGTCTTTCTACAACAAACATTAAGAAAAGACATTCACAAATTGTTTTGGTAATAACTTTCTACTCCTTCATTTCGATTTTGGTACAAATTACATATTTGAAGTCATGAATCATCTTCCTTCAAGCATTTAAGTTCGACTTTTATATTATAAACTTCAGTTTTAATGTTTTCAAGTTTTGGTAGTGTATTTTCAATCTTCTCATGCAATAATTTTTAACCTTGAAAAATTAATCCTATTGAATATCAAATGACAACGCTAATGTTAAGTCTAACCCTTCATCCAAAAATCCAAAGTTAAGAAAGCATGTACGAAACTTATATCTCTTTATTTCAAACCGGTAGAAAGGATGTTGATTCTCTTGTGGTTCTATCATCTATGTGTCTCACACACTAAATTCAACCAAAAATCTTGGTTTCCAAATCTCGTTTTCTAAACGGAATTAAATTCATTTCCTACAGTCGAAACTATACTGTAAAAGTAAATTATCGACAAAAGGATTGAGAAAGAATGCAAAGCCTTGGTAAATATTTTCAGTTTTCTTTTCATGTTCCTAACATATTTGCGAAACTGAAAGGTTTATACATCTTTCATATCTCAATCTACACATAAACTAAAGTCTAATCTAAATTACAAAGAGTTGGTTTTTAATATACAACATTCTTTAAAATAATTACATAGTTACTTAAGATTTCAATCATATACAAAGTAACAACACTTGCATTATTTATATTTTCTTTTCTAGTTACAATTCCAGTATTGAAGTATATTCTTTGTATAAACTTTTGTTAAGTTGTTTATTATTCTCTCACTCTCTTGTAGTATTCAAAGCCTTGGTACAAACTGTTGTTAACTTGTTATTACTATCTCATGTGGGATTCATAATTTTGGAGCAAGCTACTCTCCAACTGATCTAGCGGCTTTGGAAAGTTTGGTGAAGAAGAAAAGAAAAACGTGTGTAGAGTGCTTTAACACATTGGTTAGAGGATAGATGTCGGTGAAGATGTTTATTTATAAATAATTAAAAATATTAACAAAAATCATTCATTCAAAAAATATTAGCGATAATCATTTATTTTTATTTGTCAGCAAAAAAAAAAAGATTAGCGATAATCATTTCTTTATTTGGCAAAACATAGTCAATTTTGCTAAAAGTCAGAAAATAAACATATGCTACCAAAAATATATTTCCTAAACATGTAAGAAATACTCTTCTTCATTTATTTATAAACAATAAAATGTTAGAAATATTCATTTCTTGATTTGGCACAAACATTACTAGTTTTGCTAAAAAAGACAGTAATAAGCATGATTATAGGACCAAATATATATTTATTTCGTAAACATGTAAGAAATATTTTTTGTTTGCTTATAAACAACTAAAATACTAGAAATAATTATTTGTTGATTTTTTCACAAATATTGTTAACATTTTTAAAATTATTTAGACAATAAGAATAGTTAACGTGAATGCTATAACACCATATTAATATCGTAAATGTGTAAGAAATACTTTTCTTCATCTTATAATATCTGATCCTAAAATTTAAAAACACGCCACACTGATAAAGATGTTCTAGATTTTGAAAGTGTGAATTATCCATAAACACACATAAAATAGGATATGGGCTTTTAAGTGTTACAGAAAAAGGACTTCAGGCTATAGATTCTGGCCCTTGTAGTGCTAAGTGTGCATAATACTACGAAAAACTACCGTAAAATGAAAAGATACAACCATGCAAACTCTTCTTCGAGTTACTATTGTATTTAATAAATCTTCTCGATGACACATTCAAATGATGTAGATATGTTTCTTGAATATTGAGGTAAGTAGTGACTTTGTGAAAAGGTTTGCAACATTGTCAGATAATTGAAGATATTATACTCAAATTTATTTTTTCTTCACAAATTATTTAGTATATGTGAAGAACATCATTTGGCTATGATTAGATCTTTTTTCTTGAGCAATACATGAAACATTATTGTTGTTAAAAAAACACATGAAACATTATATTTGATCTGTTTGCATGCTCCTTCCTCCTTTGATCACCGTCGATCCAGAGAGATCTTCCGTTAAAACCACTAGAGATGAATCCCTGCGAGAAGCTTTTGAAGAGACAGCCATAGATCTTGACGGAACGCCTTCGTTAAAAAAGCTCTGACTTGACTAAATCTGAACTGACTCACCTCCGCTTCATCATCGTCTCTGATTCCTCATCCTTCAGGAGACTTCACTTAATCCACTGCAAGTGAAGATTGATTCCTCACCAGATGGAGATCTGAGCGTATCCAGCCGAGAAAACATAAAGACCCTCAAAATCAAAACACATCAGAGAGTTTTATAGGAAGAGAGGAGCGAAACTACAACAAAACAAAAGAAACCTAGCCTGATCTGAATCAGGATTTAGTCAATCTGTAAGCGAGGGATATTTTACAGATCAAAGACAACTCACGAACAGATTGAAGCTTTATTAAATCAATTTAACCAAAAACAAAATGAAAAGATTGAAGCTCTGCGTTGATTAAATTGAAATTTCACTCTAATATCGCCAAGCGAAAATACAAAATCTCCAAAGAGAAACTAGAAATCTGATCTAATGATCAGAATAAACAAAACAAAAAGTTTTAATCTCATCTCTCTTCGTCCATGTGAAAGATGTAGATAGAGAACATGGAAGCGAAGAGAGAGAGAGAGTTCCGCTCCCTTTTAACCTCTCTAACACATCGTTAATGATATTTAGTATAAATTTGTATTAATATCAAATTTATCTCTTTTAAATAAAAAATTTAAACTTAGTTTAAATATATTTTTCTTGTTAAACTTATTATCTATATTATTTTATTGTATTATGCTGATTTTTTTGGTTAATGATAAAAAGATGATAAATGACCATCTGTATTCTTCTTAATGTATTCATATATCTTCAGATAATAAAAATTATAAATAGTATTGAATATTAATTTCAAATCAACATATTTATATATAGTGAATGTTTTAAAAAATATTGAAATAATATAACATACACGTAAATGATGATATTTATTATAACTTTATGTTTTGAAAAATAATCTTAAACATTTCAGAATATCAATATATATATATATATATATATATATATATATGAATTTAATTATTCATTAATAAAATGTGTTAAAAGTTTTTTATGTTTTTAAAAGTTACAATGTATTTGAGTTTAAAATGTACCATTTATTATAAAAATATGTTTGGACTATTAGATGTATTAATATATTTGGCTAAATAGTAAGAGGATAAATGATCGGTTAGATTTTATTGATTTTTTAAAAAATATTGATTGTAATCAAATTATATGGTTTGTTGATGATTCCAATGTCTATCGTGTCACATTTCACAAGACATTTGAAGGAAATTTAACAACAAAGCCAATCAGTGGTGCGATCTTTATTTTCAATCTAAGAAGTGGGCAGCTATTCCTCAAGGTAATGTGTTCCAAAAAAAAAATGTCTTCTTCTACACGCTTTACATTAAGAATATGCATGTTGTGACTCAAACCTGTTACTCCTTCTGTTTACTAGGTCCTGTAAAGCTGTAACATGCAGTTGGATGTTAAGTAACTGCTTTTTGTTTCTATAGGTTATCCATACAAGCGTTTTGGGCTGGTCAGAAGCGTCTTGGTCAGCTAGCGAAATGGAAAACTGCTGAAGAGGTGGATGCACTCGTGCGGTCTCTCCTTGTTGAAGAACAGCCAAAATAAGTTATTGTTACTTGTAAAGGAATGCTCGATCCCCTCTAGGTGTGCCTTAAGATTGAGAAATTCCTCTGCCACTTTTCATTTACTTAGTTTCTTTCCATGTTCTTATATTTTATTCGATAAGATCCATGTTTACCTATTTTGTCTCTCTATCTACACAGTTTTTACTGGTCTTGTGTTATTTACAGTATATGATGCATCTCTTTCCTGATTCACAATTATGTTTAAATTCAGGTGGAGGTAGCACTAAGGGATCTTATCCTTTCTGACTACGCAAAGAAGAACAATGTGAATACCTCAGCTCTTACACAATCAGAGATATTATCCTTGGAGCTGAGATTACCCCACCCTCTCAACAGAGGCAACAGATAGCTGAGATTGAGAAACAGGGCATGAAATACAGCGTCAAACTTGGATCCCCAAAGGAGTACTATCAATCTATCATGAGGAACATCGACCCACTCATATCCTAGAGTTTAGCAAGATGGTGGAGGCTGACATCGCTGAGGGAGATCGTGAGGACACCTTTGCTTGACATTATGTTTACCATTTTTCTAACTGATTTTTTTACTGCCCTGTGCGTTTATTTTGTGGTAAGATTGTAATGTCTATGACATCTTTTGCCAGTAGAGCTAAATCTTTTGAGTATGCAAATCGTTCATGGAAAGTCAAGAAACTTACGTCTTTCAAACCAAAGTGCTATTTGAAATCTTGAGAAACTTATGTGCCCCACACATTCTTTAAAAATTCTTTAAAAATTCAGAGGCTAAACAATAAATGGCAAAACTCCAAAATAGTATTTTTCTAAATTTATATCACAAAAATAGCACTCAAAAACTAAAATGACCAAAATAGCACATTTCTAAGTTTATCCTTTGAAAATTTTAATTTTTTTATTTTTCAAAATTTGAAATCTTATCCTCAAAACCTCATTTCTCAACCCTAAACCCTAAACCCTAAACCCTAAACCCTAAACCCTAAACCCTAAACCCTAAACCCTAAACCCTAAACCCTAAACCCTAAACCCTAAACCCTAAACCCTAAACCCTAAACCCTAAACCCTAAACCCTAAACCCTAAACCCTAAACCCTAAACCCTAAACCCTAAACCCTAAACCCTAAACCCTAAACCCTAAACCCTAAACCCTAAACCCTAAACCCTAAACCCTAAACCCTAAACTCTAAACCGTAAACCCTAAACCCTAAATCCTAAACCCCACCCTTTAACTGTAAACCCTAAGTTTGTGACTTTTGATAAAACATTAAGTGATATTTTTGTGACTTTTGACCTTGAGTGTTAGTTTGGGAACCAAAAAACTTGATTAAATGTTATTTTTGTCTTTTTCTCAAGAATAAATGGTTTTTTGTTTTGAAAATATCTCTGCTCTGGCGAAAGCTCAAGAACTAGTACAGGGTTTATACTCTGTGAGATGGGTCGAGATAGATGTTGGGTGTTTAATGGGTATTTATAGAATTTTCATTAGGAGAGAAATGAGAAGGTATATATATTGCTGATTTTCAATGGGCCAGAGATAGTTGACAATATTTTTCGTATTTCTTCATAAATTATATAACTTTTCTTATTTGTCACGATCTTATAGTTTTAACTGAGGAGTCATCAATTCAAATTTATTCTATTATTTTAAATTTATTAAATAAGTATCAAAAAACAAATCTAAATATTTTTGGTCGACCCATCTTTAAATTCATAATTGTTATAGGATATATAGCGTAATTTACGTTAACCAATTTGTAAGAAGTTTTAATTAGTATAAACTTTATCATATATAAATACTATATATGTATGTATATATATATACATAATGAATTAGATGTCACTATTGATGAAAACTTTAAAGTCTTCCTAGTTCTCGAACAAATAATATCAATGAACTAAGTTCCATCTGTATGTGTTATTAGGTTAATTTCATATATTATAAATATAACATCTATTGTATCTTTAGAACATATTTTAATAATTAAATAAGTAGAAGAAAGATTAGAATATAATTCTAAGAATATATTTTCAAAACATTTTATGTATTATATTATATTAAATATTTTGCTTAGGGCAGTCTTTAAAATAACATTTTTGTAGAATATGTGTCTTAATGTTCAATTATGTATTAGTTTATTTTAAATAGCTAATTGTAGTTGTTTATAATGAAAAAATATTATATTTGATTGCATTTTACATAATTTTTATCTTTATCAGACTATGAATATGTAGCTATAATACAACAAATTATCTGTATTCTGAAGCTTTTACAAATTATCTGAATTTATAGATATATTTTTATCAGAACCCTTACTTTATTAAGTAATATATTATATTTAATATAAAAATAAATAAACATACAAATAATGTCTGGAGAATGTTTACATGATCTCTTATATTATATTTCAGAATGTTTTGAAATCAATGTTATATTGTTGATTAATTGTGTACACAACTAAACTATATTTAATAATTAACATTTGTGATGAAAAAAAATAATATTTGTTAATATCCAAATAAATTTATATTTATCCAAGTAATATAATAAAATCTTTTCGAACTTACTATTTTCTGAATTGAACATAAATACTAGATAGATATATTACAACTCATATATGGTAGTTTCTCTTTTTAATTTGACTTTTTCATAATTACTAGATGCATGTGTTAAAATGAATAATATATTATAATAAAATTTAGTGTTATTTATATATTATTAACCTATCAAAAGTTCTTATTAATTTTTATCAACAAATTTAATTTATCAAATTTGTTATAAATTTCAAATATATACGAAACTTACTTACCGCAAATAATATTTAAATTGTTATAAAAGTGATGGAAAAGTCTATCTTTATTCATAATATATAGGTTCCTTATATAGGAGATTACACCGTCATAGATAAATGGAAAGATTACAAATCATAATCTCTTGGTTATGAGTCATCCACAATCTGGTTCATAACACTCCCCCTTGGATGCCATAACCATTTAGAGCTTGTAATGTGCTTTAATGTTGTCTCATTAAAACCTTATCAGGAAAACCCAATTGGGACAAAACCATGGTGAAGCAAAAAGAGTACAACACACGTTACTCCCCCTGATTTGGACATTACTGAAGGTCCCTTGGATCTCTCCATTTTTTTACAATCCGTGGGTGATGAAGATCTTGGGCAGAATATGTTTCGTCCTCGAACATGCTAGTTGGTGTTTCTTTACCATCGGTCATGCCACAATCTGATCGAACATATTGAGTCATCGACCTCAAATACACACACACGAAATCTTGGATGATGTTGCTGTGATATGCGTGTAG
>NC_027756.1:24187487-24187728 GCF_000695525.1 Brassica oleracea var. oleracea
GTCCATCTCAGGACTAAATGGACTTCTTTATCGTCCACCTTTGGACTGAATGGATCAGTGTCCAAAACAAGTGATCTCACGCCCATGTACTAGATAATAGGTAAGACTGGTCCATATTAAATCTCTTGAGTACCATTTTCTGTGTATACTATTTGATGCACAAGGATTTCATTGTTAATGTACTCAAGCTGTAATCTCAAACAAAACTTTGTTTTCCAAGATCTTTCATCTCAAACTCTTT
>NC_027756.1:24188589-24188819 GCF_000695525.1 Brassica oleracea var. oleracea
GAAATTATTTTCACCATCTTTATAGACCAAGTGGGTTTCAGGGTTCTTCCCTTTCAGACTCTCTTTGATAGAGGTTACAAAAATATTTGGGAGTCTTTCATATCTTAGCCCAATGGTTCCCCATTCCACATCTATGGCACACTGATTTGGTCGAGATTTGTGGTTTAAAGGATATACCACAGCCACTGCCTTGACCATGGCTCAAACACGGCCTCTGCCATAGTGATTCT
>NC_027756.1:24188945-24190086 GCF_000695525.1 Brassica oleracea var. oleracea
GGGTTAATCCAGGAGGTCTCAATTCACTGTTTCTCATCAGTAATCCATTATTTTGCCCAACTAGCAATATACTCATCCACAGACTTATAGTCCTGGATTCTGAGATTTTTCCAATCAAATAGGGCCTTTGGTAATAACATCGTTCTTTGGTGATCATATCTCAAATTTTAACTCTGTCCAAAGGTCTAGAGGATTCTCTATAGTCAGATACTGATCTTTGAGACTCTTAATAAGATGATGGCTAATAATTAATATTGCCCTGTATCAATCTTTCTCATTGGCATTATTGCCTTCTATGATACATTCACCAAGTCTTTTTGACTTTAGGATAATCTTGGTATCCAATGCCCACCGTAAATAATTATCTCCAGAGAGATTTAGGGCAGCAAAATCAAGGTTGATTTTCGACATCTCAAATCATATATCACTCAATAATTAGGTATAATTTTCATGCGGTCTTACTCTTAAAAACAATCAATTCGGATTTCAATCTTGTGAGAACACTGAGACCAGTGTTTTTAAAACCGGACCGAAAGCTGAACCGAAAATATTTTGGGTCACGGTTCAATATGGTTCGACCGGGTCAAACCTGGTTCAATAATATGGTTTAATATTTTTTTAGTATGTAAATATAAAAGTAATATTAGTAAACATGATGCATAGTTAAAATATAAATCAATTTGAACATAAAATATTATAAATATAAATTAGTTTCTTGTTTATATGGATGGTTTATAGATTTTCGATAGTTTTAGTGGTTTTTATTGGTTTGATAACTTTGAAATATAATCCGGCTATGTGTCCGGTTCCTGGTCGAACCAATTACTAGACCAACCCGGCTATATAACCGGTTCATGGTCGAACCCGGTCCAACCATCGGGTCGGTCCGGTTTTAAAAACACTGACTGAGACTATCAATATTAAAGGCATTTAATCAATCAGTAAATTTCTAGCAAGTCTCAGCAATACTATTTCTATGTGATCATAATATTATGGTTTATCAAGACTAGCAAAAACGGATTCAATTAATCATGAAATTAGGGTTTAACAATCAATGAATTTTAGCAAAACTAGTAAAAATATTTATTAATCACTCACTCAGTTTCAAGGCTGATTTTAGCAATACTAGAATATAGATTTC
>NC_027756.1:24190186-24207563 GCF_000695525.1 Brassica oleracea var. oleracea
CGAGGAATTATTTCCGACGACTTGTTTCGTCGGAATTTCGTCGGAATTTCGTCGGAATTATTCCGACGAAATTCCGACGATTTTTTCCCTCAGTATCCATGTTGTTTTCTTGTAGTGCTTGGACAAATATGAGGTTTTGAATGGGTTCAAAAAAGATAATGAAACTTGAGATATAAGTCTCAAACTTAACAAATGTTACTTGTGCTTTACTTCTGTCTGTTATTCATATCTGTTTGGTTGTCCCTCTCATCTTATTGTTTGATGAGAAATACCTACTATATATATATATTATTATTTGGATCTAACAACAACGTTTATCTTACCAAAAATGCAGTTTCTTTTTAACGCTTAATAAGATTTTCGGATCGTGGAAGTTCAAACATAAACTGAAAGACAAAAATGAGGCATATAATTTTCAGAATTCAATTGAAATAATTAAATCTATCAAGTACAGTATACGTTCGAGTAGGGTTTCCATCTGTTCCTTTGCAAGTTATTTTTTATTTTTATTTCTTTTGTAACTTTCTTTGATTCCTTTGCAAGTTTAGAACTCGTGATGTTGAGGACAAGTAACATTAACATTATGCGTAGTTAACAACTTAACATGAAGTGTGTTATTTGTTGATGGCAGAATTTAACGTTCAAGTCAAAGATTGGACTCTGAATAATTTCAGTCCCTAACCATGCATCATGGATTGCGATAGCCGCAAGTTTGACTTAAATATTTGAATAGAGAATCAATAGATATTTCAAGTATTTTTGGTGTTTAGCTACTTTGGAAATTATTTTTGGAAAATTTTATAATAATTTATATATTTTTGATATTTTTTATATTTTAAATGTAAAAATAATTAATATATTTAAGTATATTAATCTATTTCGGATACATTCGGGTGCCCAAAATACTTCTGTTTGGATCGGGTTCGGTTTTGGTTCTTTAGATACTAAAATTTTGAACTTATTCGGATATTTAATCAATTTCGGTTCGGGTTCAATACTACTTTTTCGGATCGGATCCGGTTCGGTTCTTCAATTTCGGAGTTTTTCAAGAAAAGGTCTCATCCTTCAATATCATGATTGGGTCGACCAGGCCAGATCATGAGTAAATAAAAAATCGAAAACGTACAGATCTGTTCCAGCTGAAATACTTGGAATAATACTACCGAACCAGACGGGTGTGCTCCAGTACGAACCAGACGGGTGTGCTCCAGTACCAGTTGGGACACGAGAAGTTTGGGATATGCTTGGTGTTTCTTTGCAGAGGAGCTATTATCGCCCAGCCCCCTACCCTAACCTAATGCGGCACCGGATTCGGACCGCAGGGAACCGTAGCATGGGGGGGCGTCTAATCCTTTTGCCGCCGCAAGGCTGGCTAATCGTACGCAGCAGGCTCGAAGACCCCTGGTTCTGGAAGGCACATGAGTCCGAACGCTATGTTGAATGTGCGACCGACACTATGTAAATACCAGTGCAGGTGAGGCGTCGGTCAGTCCTAGAAACGGCGGCAACAGCGCGAGGAGTTAACGACCGGACGTGCTGCAACCTAGGGATCACCAGGCTTGGTCAGCCCTTACCTAACCAGCTTACAAATCGGACGCATGCTCATCAAACAGCGCTTTCTAGCTTTTTGCCCTGCCTTAGTTTGCATAGTTTTTAAAGGAATCTTCTTTTCTTTAATTATTCCTAGATATATTATTTTACATAATTATTGTTGTCCATGCAAAACCCTACTATTTTAGCAATATTTTCTGACTGACACTTTTTATTATTAATTGATCCTTCAATTAATACACATTATACTGTTTTCTCATCAGTATTTCCAAAAAGGGAAAATAATATGAGAGAATCATAAATTTTATACAAAATATGTATAAATATACATATTTATATACTTAACTGAAAATGGCTATAAGTTATGAAATTTATAACAATAATGATATTTATCTTATTGTATATAAACAAAAGTTTTAAATCATTTAAAATAGTAAAATTTAATTTATTTATATTTATTATATGTACACTAATATAAATGTATATATATATATTTTTTTTTTTTTTTTTAAATTGACCCTAGTGAAAAATATTTTGGTTGGAAATTAAGCAGGGATTATTTTTTTCATATATATATATATATATATATATAATTGCAACAACATCCGCATATTCTTCGTAGCCTTGTGCTTTCACGAGTCATATTTTTCCTCGAGTTGTGAGTTCGAGTTCCTTTTCGCTTTTTCTTCATTGATTCTTGTCGATTTTCTTTGATTCTTACACAGTTTTCACACCGTTTTAATAGATATACAACCAAACACTCGATTCCAAACTACCAAAACCAAAAAAAAAATTGATTATGTTGATATTCTCGATTTTAGGCCGGATAGGTCAGAACCCATGGTTACCCACCGGACAACGCTTCTCCGCCGCTTAATCGGCCATCTTGGCCGCGTTTTAGAACTTCCCAGTTTCCAAAAGATTCACACTTGAAAAAAAAAATTGTTTCAAGAAAATATAATTTTTGCATTTTCGATACATTATATAATGGTAAATTGTAAATTCAAAAGAAATTACTTTTATTGAAATTATATTGGTTAAAATTGTTGGAAGTAGTTAATTACAAAAAATAATACATTAATAATCAAAACTTAATATATCTTTTAAATATGTCTGAAAATTCTAAAATTTTCATGTTTTTAAGAGTATGATTTATGTGTCATGAGCCATGAGCTATGGTGAGTCGTCGAAGTAAAGCTATACCAACAGCATTGAACGTGGTATATATGATGTAATAGTATTGTTTACTATAGTCTTGGGTAGTGCAGGATAAGTTTCTTTAAGATAATTTATTTATTGGCTGGTTTTAGATTTTAATATGAAAGCTATGAAACAAGAGAAAGTAAACACATAACGGATAAATCTTATCAATTAAAATAAAAGTCAACTTGCTTTCATGTGTGATATTTAAAAATAGACTCTCACTAGAAAGTCATTAATTTAAAAATATCATATAATTATCATCATTAACTGAAAAACATCCTATGATCTTATCCATTATACTAAATAATAGTCTTTTCCCCTTAACACTGAACTGTATTTAAATAAGTCACTAACCATTAATTAAAAACTGCTCTAAAGTGGGAACGATTTATTCTTAAATAACTAAACAATTATAAACATATAAACCAAGTATAAGAAATGAGATTAGATATGTTTATAAACAATTATAAAATGCAAGTCATTCGGTGTAAAAAAACATGCCAGTTATTAACCCTTTGTTCATTTACTGAACAAATCGGTTCAAGGTAACTTTGGGAACGATTTAACATACTCATATTTTTGTACAGATTATTTATATTATATACTCAGTATCGTATCATGACTATTTTAAGTACTCGGAAAACTTACATGCTCAACATATTTGTACTATATTGTATACATATCATGTCCAAAATGAGAATAATGTAAAATCAAACCAAACAGATTAGATGAATAAACAAAATAAAAAACTATATTATAGAAATTTCATTTAGAATATTAAAATATCAAAACAGTCACCCACATTCAGTTAACAAGTCAAGAAAATTTTGGTATATGTATCAAGCAATATCAGTCTTTCATATCTCCTATTTAAAACATTTTAAAACAAATCTTAACAAATTAAAATGAGATACAAGAACTCAATTTAGATCTCCCATAACAACTTCAAACATCTTTTATCTATTTACATAAAAAAAATACCAGTGAAACTAAGGTTGGGCTAAATACCCGAATCCAAAAAACCGAACAGATTCTGATCTGAAAAAATTGTACCAAATCCAACCACAAAATATCCGAACGGGTTCAAAATTTTGGTATTTAGAAAACTGAAATCAAACCCGACCCGAACATAAATATTTTAGGTATCCAAAATAATTTTATTTACTTAAATATATTAATTATTTTTAGATTTAGTATATAAAAGAAATATCTAAAATATATAACATATTTCAAAGTTGTTCAAAATATTTGAAAGTATATATAAATAGTCAAAAATAAATTTCTAAAATAGTCGAACAATACTTAAAACACTAAAAACACTTGAAATATATATTGATTTTCTATCCAAATATTCAAGGTAAACCAATTTTAAGTTAAATTTAGGTATTTTAGTATAGTTTCTTAAAATTTATATGTAATATATTATTTTAATTTTAATTTTTTTAAAATTAAAAGTATATATGAATTTTAATTTTTTTAAAAATAATTTAAATGGGTTTATCTAAACCAACCGAATGAAAATTTATAAATACTCGAATGAGACTGAAAGTTTTAAACCCGAGAAACCCCAAATTAGAATATACCCGAACCAAATCCGAATGAATATCCAAACGTCCACCCCTAAGTGAAAAATATGATATACCATAGAAAATATTGATTAACATATAAAAGAAATCGCTATCTTAAATACCATAAAATCTTCATTTAATTTCCATATATTTAATTAAAAAAATCTTGATACACGAAATCAAGTTAGATTTTCCATTAAATAAAAACTCCAAACCTTTAATTATCCATACTAATTGAATATAGATTTACCGATGTGATTTAGAGAGTCAGTATGAGTCTGTATAAGTTGATGACAAAAAAAAATTGAATATAGATTTACCTTTACAACTTCCAGAAAATCTAAAATAGTAAAATATTTATTCATCAAATGATGTAGTTGAATATTGTAAAATTGTCATAAAATGCAATAAATCATTAAATTCATAAATTATTTTTATTACTTTTTGTTAACTATACTTTTAGATATGATATTTAAATAATATATGATTTCAATACAAAAGTATATCAATTAGTTAAACTTTGCATATTTAAAAAAAATATTAAGTCGTCTTATAATTTAACGCAAATCCAATGAGACAAATATATAATAAGAATCTACAAATAAATGTGATGGTGAAACAATAAATTAGATGACAAACATGTAAAATATAACATTATTATGTTTGAATATTTGTATGGATGATGTAAAAAGAATTTTTACGTTTATAAAATTGAAATCTTAACCCACGCGGTTGCGCGGGTGTTTGACCTAGTACAATTTAAATAACAAATTTTTGCTTGAAAGCGAATGCTTCTGCAATTAAAGATAAAGTTTATCTGGGACAGTTTATAAACTTTCATTACATATAATGTAGTGATAAAAAAAATTATTACATAGGACTCAAAAATATTTTAAAACGTGGAGAAGTATTGTTAGGACTTCCACTAGTATTGTAATTATAGATCATCATAATGTGTATTAGTCTTCCACCAAATCTTCATTTTCATGACTATATTTTCTGATCACCCTTTTTAAGTCAAAACTAAATCAGCCTCACCAACAAATAAGTGAAATTAATACATAACTAATTCTGATAGAAATATTGAAGTGCATTCACTGTATGGAACTCAAATCTATGTTTATTTGACTCAGAACGATGGTGATTGATTAAAAATATAAGTAACGATTAAATTGTAAATTCTTAATTTTTAATGACGATGTTCAAGGCAATACGTTTTGCTTTAATAAAATTGCTTTCTGTATTTTACCAAAATAAATGTTATCTGTAATTTTATACCAAATTGAAGAAAACAAAATTCTAACTGGTCATGTGATTAAACCGCAGCACTCTTAAAAATTGAAATATTTAATTTAAATTATCAAAACATTGTAGAACCTAAAATCTACTCTAAGTATTTGATAGTGATCGGGAGTTTGATCTAGGGAAGATAATAGATGTAGGCAACGATATCTTTATAACACAACGATGTTAACAATTTCCAGTAGGCAAAAATGGACTTTATTGATGACTAGGATCGAATACAATAAGTTGAACCAGATCGAATTACACAAGTGAGATCGATAAAGGAAAGAATCTAAGAAAGGGAGAAAACAAGGTCGATGTATGTGTGTAGCTCTCTCTAGGGTTTTCAACATGTTCTTCTCTGTTTCCACTCCTCTTCCTTTATAGTAAGTCGACTTCGAGATCTTTGTGGTAGCTCCGCGATCTCAGCTTCTTGTTGCACGATCTCCGCGACCTCTGCGACTCCTTCTCGAGCTCGTATTCTTGCTACGGGCTCGGGCTCTTTAAGGCTCATTCCTTTGATTGTGGCCCATTATGGTATTGACTAAAATTGGGTCCAACATTTGTCCCCCAGCCTCTTTTGATTTGATCGAAAAGGAAAAAGGGCGGTTATCTTTTGGTCTGGGTCTTGTCGTTTGGTAACCGATATCACTCGGATTCGGTTTTAATCCACATTTTCTAAAAAAGTCGTTTGTTGGCGCGTTTTTTTATTATTATTTTAATCGGTAACGGCTACTTTAGCCGCCGCTAGGGCATAGGCTAGGTCATAATTGATTTTCTCGATAGCGATGATAGAGCCGTTAAGGTGGCTTACATATACGTAGAGGATCTTCTTTTTGCCTCGCCTCTGCTTCTTCTTTGCTCTGAATCTTTCTATTCCTTGAGCTCAAGATGTGTTCGTCTTTCAATTTCCCTCATCCGACTGCTACAGTCGATGATCTCGAGAACCTTTATAAGTGGGGTTGACCGTTCCATCGTCCTCGACTTGGTCGGTACGCATGAGACTCCCGAAACTGTGAGAGAAGGCTATTACGGAGCCTATCTTTCCTTCTTTCTCTCATGTGGTCTTATCTTCCCGATCCCGGAGCCAATACTCGAGGTCCTGGCGGAGCTTGGGTTATCGCTTACCCAACTTCTCCCGAATTTTCTTAGGCATCTTGTCGCCGTCTTGGTTAAGGCTAGGTAGGAGGGTCTTGCTTTTGGTCTTAGCGAGTTTCGTCAGCTCGGTCTGGTAAAGCGGAATTAGCAGAACCCTGGTACTTTCCTCGTGTCTCCGCGCCCAGGTCGCCACGTCATCGAGGACATCCCTTATCGCGACGAGAAGTGGCACGAGCAATTTTTTTTTTTCAAGATGGATCGAGCATCTATGGGTGACTTCGACTTCTCACAGCTGCCCCGGCGTTGGGCCGAGAATATCGGTTAGTTTTCTTGTGCCTATGTGTTGATGATTTCTTTGTTTGGGGAGTCGAAGACTAAAACTTTCGTTTATTTTCGTTTGATTTAGTTCCTTCTGGAAGTTCTTCAATGTCAGATGAGATCCGTGATCTGATGAGGGTTCTTCGGAGAGGTCGTTCGAATTGGTCTACTTTTGATCGAACTCGGATTTAAATTGTCTTCGCCTTGCCAGCGGGGACCGATAGAGCTCCTTCGGTTGATGAGTCTGAAGACGATGCTGAACATTCCCAGGAGGTCGTAGCGACTCCTTCGGTTCAGACCCAGTCTTCAGATCAGCTAACTAGACAGCTTGTGAGGAGGTCATCGTTCCAAACCTCTGGGTCTGCATCGAGGGGCGGAGCTTCGGGAAAATCTCCCTTGATCTCGATTCATGATTCCGACGATGAAGATGTTTCAGGAGAGAATTGACCTCCTATCTCGTTGAGTCCTGGCTCAAAAGACGAGACCGTGGCGGCGACTCGTAAGCGGTGTCGGTCATCGGAGGGTGCCTTGCCCGGTCCGTCTCGTCCTAGGTTTGTTTCTGAGGGAGATGGTTCTTCGTTTGCGGCCCAAAGCGACCTAATTTCCCTCGCTGGTCGCATGAGGTCCGAGGGTTGCCGTCTCCCATCTCTCGCTTCCTCAGTCGAGAGGGAGGCCTACGCCAAGGTTGTTGTGGCAAGCTCTAAGGTTCGTTTCTCGCCTTCATTCTATTTGAAAAGCTGTTTTGTGGTATTTTCTTATTTCGATTTCTTCTCAGGTGATGGAAGCTTTTAATGAGTATGTCGTGACGATGGAAGATCATGTTGTGGCTTCTCCGAACGACAAGGAAATCGAGAGCATTGGTTTTGAGATCAAGAGGCTTTCGAAGGAGCTCGAAGCCACGAGCGAGAAGGGAAGAGGGATGCCGAAAAGATCGAAGCTTTCACTGAAGACTGGAGGAGAGTTCATCTGGAGAACGAGGCTCTCATGTCCCAGATGGTTGCCCCAAGGGCAAGAATTGCGGCGTTCGAGGTCGAGAGAGATCGGGATATTCGCCGCGCTTCTCGTATTGCTCGTCGCGATATCGCAGCAAAGTATCGGGAAGTTCTTGAATCTTTGGAGGACAGGTGGGCGAGCAAGAAGAAGGAAGTGTCTGCTGAGATCCGGCACCAAGAAGTGACCGCCAACATCGATCTCCTGAACGAGCTCAAGGATGGGGGCCAGACTGTGGATGCGGAGCTTGCTCGATTAAAGGGAATGGAAGGAGACTGCGAGGATCTTGTCACCTTAGCCGCCGTGCCGGATTGGTCGATCTCCGAGCTAGATCTTCCTCAAGTCTCAGATGATTCGGTGGATCAAGTCGGGGGTCGTCTGTCCCCGATGATTCCTTTTCTAGTTAGTTTTTTTTTCTTTCTTTTCGTTTAATATCTTTTGGTTTTTGTCGATCTTTGATCTTGATATCTTGGATATCTTTTAATGGATAAGCATAATATTTCGGAATATCCATGTCTCCTTAGCTTTCGAGATTCTTTGTGTTCGGGTTGTTGAGATATGGCGAGGTTCCGATCCTTATAAAGCTTTGGCTTTGTTCTAGGATTCGTCATAGTGTTTCATTTTGTTTCATTTTTTCTTGCCAAAGGAACATGACTTCGAGAAGATCTAACTCTTGCGATTCCGATAGGGTACGAACTCGAACTGGTAGTGCCAATGCGGAACGTATTCGATCCGGAGATGTGAGTGATGCGCTCACAAAAGTTCTTCCTGAGGAGACCCAACTTCCGCGGCCTTCAACCCAAGGGGCCAAAGATCCCGAGGGTGAAAAATCTGTTACTCGTGTTAAGTCGAGTAGCCCAACGGGTTCGGAGGGGCGTGTTCGTCCTCTGAAGAAGGCTAAAATGAATGGTTTGGATCGTTGTCTTGGTGTTCCGGGCGAAGCAGCTGTTGCTAAGCCGTTTCATTGGCAGTTCTCGCATTCCAAGGATTGTCCTATTACGGAAGATCTAGATAGTGTTGCTCATTTGGTGAGGCACTTCAAACCTGCTGGATGTCTGTTTCCCTCTCAGCATAATATGACGGAGAGCGAGGCTTACGTAAAGATGGCAGTGGCCCATGCCAAGGTCGTTCTTTTTGAAATTTGATCCTCGTCGAACCTTTGGTTCGTTTTGTCTATACTGATTTATCATGTTTTAGGCTATGGAGGCTAACAACAAGTTTGCGGCGACTTTAGAAAAATGCCTCCAGGATGTTCCGCGTTCTGACGAACTTTATGAAATAAAGAAGGTCGTTCGCGAGCTAAAGCTCGGTCTAAAGATGGCTCAAGACCGGGAGCGTGCCAATGCTGCTCAACTGGCTGCAGCTGAAAAGCTGGGGAATCAGGCTGCTTCGCTCGAAGCTCGTCTGCGAGTTGTGAGCAACGAAAGGAAGTCGGCCCTCGAGCAAGTTTCCTTCTTGGAAGCGAAGGTTGAATCTTCTGCCAATAAGTTCTCTGACAATCTTCGCCGCGCGACTCATGATGCCAAAAAGGCTATGGCGAATAGCTATATGGATGTGCTGGTCTCTCTGAAGGAGAAATGGGAAAGGAAGAAGGCTGCAACTGATTGTGAGGCTCATCTTCGGGAAGTCGTGGCAAATATAGATCTCTTGAAGGACATCATGAGCAACAATCTCCTTGCTTCGGATGAGTTGTTGAGGCTTCAAGCGAAGGAGGTCGAGCTTGGGTCCGAAGTCGATGTGATGGCGACTACGGATTTCTCCGTTGGGAAGCTCGAACTGCCTCAGATTTCGGATGATCTACCAGAGGATTTCCTTGATAAGGTCCCTTCTGTGGCGGACGACGTGGCGAAGTGCTCGGGTGATCGCTTTGAGGATGGTGAATTCGACATCGAAGAGTAGTTTTAGGGTTTTTCTGTTTCTGTTTTCCCTTTTTTGTTTTTTGTTGCTTTATTTATTATTAATAAAGACGGGGTCGTGAGTCCCGGTTTGTTTGCTTTTATTATTTGGTTTTTGTGAGACCGATCTTTTGGGCCATGAGTCGATTTGTTGTAGATACTTTCATCGATAGTTTTGTTGTAACAAAATATTTTGTTAGCTTAGTTTGGTTGCGCTCGTTGGCGGAGTTGGCCGCAACCGAAGACTTGATCAGGGTCTTGGTTTCCGGTCGACTCTTACAGTTTTACGATTTGTAGATATAAGAAATCTGATATGCTCGAACTGCGATATCAAAGAACTATATTTATTAATATGTCAGATTCTGTTTCGTTACAAACTTGCGAAGGAAAATTAGTTTAATATTGTTGTGCCGTCGCTGCTCGGGTGTTACGACGTGCTTCTTCTGAGTTTTGTGGTTGGAGGGTGACTGGACTCGTGTCGCGAGTTGCCTACGTACCCTTGTCGAGGGATCAAGTCATAAAGTAGTTCGATTATTTTCCCTGAGACAGGGTCTGTTGGTCGGTGGTTCGTGTACATGTGTATGTTTTTTGTTGGTTTTGGCCGTTCGGCTAGGAGTGTTGCTCGATGTCTTTGAAGCTTGCAAGGTAGCATGTTCTGGAGCTCTTCTGACTTCCTCTGATAGTCTCGACTCCTTTCGAGGTTGGGAATTTCAGGCATTGGTGATATGTCGAAGGGACTGCCTTCATGCTATATAGCTAAGGCCTCCCAAGGATCGCGTTGAACGGGGTTGGACGGTCTATTACGATGAATTCTACGATTTTCCTGATTTCTCCGGCGGTTACTGCGAGTTCGATTGATCCGAGGGAATAGGTGGTTTCTCCTGCGAATCCGATGAGGGGTGTTCGTTCTTGTTTTAGGAGTGATTTGGTGAATCTCATTCTTTTGAACGCGTCGTAGAAGAGGACATCGGCCGAGCTTCCGGTGTCGATCATTACTCGAGATAGTTCACAGCCGCCGACGTCGAGTCGTATCACGAGAGCATCGTCATGAGTTTTATCGAGATTTGTGGTCTCGTTTTCGTCGAAGGTGATTTCATAATCGGGGCCTTATAGGGGCTCTCTTATTCCTACGCTGTTTTCGGCTCTTCGTTGGTACGCTTTGATCGAGTTGACTGAATTGCAGAACTTGGAGCCTCCGTAAATGAAGTCGATTCGTTTCTTGCCTTTGTAACTGGCCGGGAGATTTCATCTCTTAGTCAGTGGAGGTCGGTAGTGTCTCTGCCCCCCAGACAGATTACGATTAAGGGTTTGTATTCTGTCTTTTTTCTGAAGCTGTAGGACGGTCGGTTTTTCTAATAGCTCACGAATTTTGGTCATTTTGTTCTTTCATTTGGAACTGGGGATTTTTCCGCGAGGTGACTCTGTGTTTGGGTTGTAGTGATTCACACTAGGAGGGGGAGTGGCTTCATCGGTTTTTTCCAATGTGCGGATTGCTACTGTGATCTCGAAACGAATTTTCCCTTCGATCTGGCTCTTGATTTCGTCGGACGCGTTGTTGTTCGCTCTTAGCGGCTCGTAAGGCGCTTGTTTGAGATTCCAAAGATCTGCTTCGGTAACTCTGGTCTCTGTGAAGACTAAATACTGTTTGAAGAATGTGGATACCAACAGGGTGAAACTGTCGATTGAATTTTCTTCTAATCCTGCGAACCACTCGAGGGCGGCCCCGGTGAGGTTCTAGGCAAAGAAGCGGCAGTAACCTGCTTCTTTTTTGTCGTCGGTGAGGTGTGCTCTAGATATTGCTAAACGGAAGGCTCGTACATGGGCCTTCGGGTCGGTGTTTCCGGCGTATTCGGGGAATTTCAGTTTCCCGACGTGATGCAGCCTTACACTGGCGATTCTGTTTGTGAATAGAGTCCTTCTCGTTTCCTCGATGACCATGTCGATATCGGGAGCAGAACTCGTTGCCATGTGCACGATCGCATGTATCCTTTTGAGCTCAGCATCGTTCCTTTCGATATAATTCTGAAACGTCCCAGTTTCGCTCGGGATCCCTAGGTCTTCCCTTTGGGGGTCGATATAGACGGGACCGCGAAGGTCGTGTCTCTGAACTTGTTCTGTTAGGCTATCGAATCCTACTTGATGGAAGGTTCTCGTCGCGGATGGAGTTCGATTGTCGGAGATAGAATGGTTCGGTGATGGGATTCGCGTCCTTGGCTCCTCCTGCCTTTCCGCTGATCCGTTCTGGAGTTGAATCGGAGTGCTTCGTGGGCGTTGGAGCCCAATATCGATTTCGTCCAATCCACTGTAGCTTAAGCTTCGATGGGTCAAGCCTTGCGGCGGGGGTCGTTGTGAATTTTCTCCCGTGTAGCGTCCAGATCGAGCGCTTGGGATCTCTGGAGTACCGAACAGTCTGGCGCTTTGGGGGTTAGACGTCGCTCTTAACGGATCGAGGGGCGTTTGATTTCTTTCTCGAATGTTTGCAGCTCGATGCTCTGCGAGCTCCCTTTCAGCTTGGTCTGGTCTGTTAGCAACAGATTGGTTGGCGATCCTTTGACTACGAATCTCGTCGATTAGAGTTATCATCAATCCTCGGAGTTCGGTTAGTTCTCCTCGAGTTTGGGCTAGAGGAGTCGGCGAAATCGGTCTGGATTGGGATCGGGTTAGGTCGTCGGAGGATGGTCTGTCTCCGGGGCGGTTCCAGACTCGAGCTCCAGCTCGTTCTGGGATCGACGTCTGGTTGATCGGAAGAGATCGATCTTGACTCGAAGTACCGATTGGAGGGATTCGTTGCGTCTGGGTTGTTTCGGTTGCGTCATTGGCTCCCGTTAACCCAGTTGGGGTCACTCCGGCTCCCGAGTCGGGTCCGATAGGATCGATGTCGTTGATTCTTGAAGGCGTGGCTCCGGTGGTTTGGTTGAGATCCATAGTCGCGCTTAGGAAACTTAGATCGGTTTCTTAGCAAAGATGTTTTTCATTTATCTTCCCCACAGTCGGCGCCAAAATATAGAACCTAAAATCTACATCAAGTATTTGATAGTGATCGGGAGTTTGATCTAAGGAAGATAAAAGATGTAGGCAACGATATCTTTAGAACACAACGATGTTAACAATTTCCAGTAGGCAAAAATGGACTTTATTGATGAATAGGATCGAATACAATAAGTTGAACTAGATCGAATTACACAAGTGAGATTGATAAAGGAAAGAATCAAAGAAAGGGAGAAAACAAGGTCGATGTATGTGTGTAGCTCTCTCTAGGATTTTCAACCTGTCCTCCTCTGTTTCCACTCCTCTTCCTTTATAGTAAGTCGACTTCGAGATCTTTGTGGTAGCTCTGTGATCTCAGCTTCTTGTTGCACGATCTCCGCGACCTCTGCGACTCCTTCTCGAGCTCGTATTCTTGCTACGGGCTCCGGCCCTTTAAGGCTCATTCCTTTGATCGTGGCCCATTATGGTATTGACCAAAATTAGGTCCAACAAACATCATTATTGATTAAGAAACTCTTTACACTTTCTCACAAATATAGTGTTAGTATCTTGACTATAATTAAATTTTAATTTATAAACCAAACTGAGAATTATAAAAATAAAATTTTATTTTTTATTTTTTCAAGAATTTCTCATAGTTGCTTTTTTAAAATAATGATAAACATGTGATAAGGATACTCTTGAGCAATATGACTAATGATCCGAATCAATGTTTTTGAATTAATATGCTTCAGCAACAGAATTTGAAATGTTTTGGCTTTGTTTTGCTCTCATGTAATTTGAACAAAACTAAAACGAAACATGAAAATATCTTAAATTCTTTTTATTTATGAAAAATATCCTTAACACATTACAAACGCTTTTTTCATTTTTAGCATATTTTAATAGGATCAAAACGACGTATATTCTTTACAAAATTCCACTAACAATTAATAAGATTATATAATTTGCATGTAAGTTGTCTCATCTGCGGTCAACGAACTATAGACCACTTATTAGTGATTGGTTTATAGACTGTATGAAGCTCATATTCCACTGATATTAAACGAAGAAAGACAAAATATAAAATAGTCACGATACTAATACTAATACTTATTAAACGAAGAAACAAAAATCAAAACAGTAAGTAAGATTATGCATCCACTCAAACATCACTTATAAAGAATACTTTTAGCAATTAAATTTTTTATATGCATCAGTGATAATTGTTCAATTTCCCAAATCATAGAAATCCCGCCAAACTGTCTGAACCTTAAACGTGAGATTGTAGCTTGCATAAAAAGATGAAATCAGAAGAATTGCGTCAAATTTGGATATTAATCAGAAATAAAGACGAAATATAAAATATATACTTATTTCTCAAAGTTCGATAATTATTCCTTTTTTTACAATCTGAAAAAGATTAGAAAACAAGGCAACACAGCGCGTGCATCGAAAACAATCAATTCACCATCTCGACCCGCAACTGAATCCGACCCGAACTCGCCTTTCTTCGCAACCCGACCCGCTATTACTCGACAAATCAGCATCGCTCTCCTCCCTCCTCCGCCACCTGTGCTATCATGCGCTTCACCGCTACCTGAAAACGTACAAACCGCCGCTCCTTTACCTCCTGGAAACACCCACGCGCCGCCGTTAATCCCTCCCGGAATCGGACCTAACGGATAAAACCTCATCATCTCATTCCCATCCGCCGAACACCTCGCGTATTCATCGCACGCGCCGTCATCTGAATCCAAGTTGGAGCGCGATCGCAGTTTCACAGCCTCTCTGTACTCCTCAAAACGGGCCACAGCTCTCGACCCGTTTTCAACTTTAAAAATCATCTCAACCCGACCCGGAAATTCTTCGGAGCTCCAGCTAGATTGGAATATAATCTCCACGACGTTTCTCGACG
Organism: Brassica oleracea var. oleracea; assembly: GCF_000695525.1. Taxonomy (NCBI): domain Eukaryota; kingdom Viridiplantae; phylum Streptophyta; class Magnoliopsida; order Brassicales; family Brassicaceae; genus Brassica; species Brassica oleracea. Next base: position 24,204,979 of record NC_027756.1, read on the forward strand.
GATGACCATCGGGAAGATCGGTCAGAACGGGCAATGCAGCGGACTCTGTGGAAGCTCTTGCGGATACGCTTCGTCGGGTCGGGTTATAAGAAGAATTGCATTCTGATTCGGGTCGACGAGAGGACCGTAAACGTCTTAAATTCGCGTCGGGTTTAAGGTTTTTATCACCGGATCCTTGTCGGGTGGGTCGGGTATCGATGACGTCTTTAACGGACTTTCTGCAGCTGTAACTTGGCAACGAGAGTTTGCCGTTGTTGGAGTGATGATAGACGTCGTCGAAAGCTCTTGATTTGCAATGCAAAGATTTAACCCACCCAATCGGCATATTCGGGTATTGGATCCGAATCCGGGTTTTCCAGTCTCTGTTTAGAAATTAAAAGCTTATGCTATCTTTAGAGATTAATGGGGGCTTTGAAGTTTTTGTTGTGAATATATGTGTTTGTGTATAAATGTATGTACGTATGGCATATTGTCCTTCCGTTCGTTTTATCGGTTGGTGCTGTCGACAAAAAGACGAGATTACCCCTTTGATCTTGGGTGACCCATGCCAACGTGAATTCTCAGCTTTTTGTCTTCTTAATCATTTTTGGTCTTTTAGTTGTCTTCTTAATCATGATTTGAAATATCTTATGATAAAAAATCTAAAATTAATAGTAAACAATTTTTTTTATCAAATTTACTTATGCTAAAACATTTTAAAAATAGTAATTATACAATCATGATACTGTATATATATTTTATATACATATGTATATATAACTGATCAGATCGACTCAAATATTCAATATTCGGATAGTATCTAAATGGATAATAGATCGAATCAAATTTCACGGATATTTTGTTTGCCTCTATTCAACACATAATTCATATCATATCCATTACGTATATTATTGTAGCTATTTTCCTTTTCGATTGAAGCCTGTTAGCAATTCAGCAAAATTTATGTATTCTTTGTCATTCTTCATACTTTGTATCTGTGTTTTAATTACAAAAATAAGTTTAAAAAAGCTGTTGCCGAAGGAAACTACAACGAGACAAGTGTAATAATTAAAGCAGTTGGTGAAGATAAAAAACTCATTTAATGGAGAATATGGTTATGGCCTATGGGAATGTGTTTGGTTTCTTTTTAACATGTTGAGAGTTGAAATGAGTAAAGTCTATTATCAGGTAGAGAAACTATTAATATACTTCCTCTTTTTGATATTAGTTATCGTTTTAGAATTAAAATTTTATTTTATTTTAATTGTCGTTTTATGTTTTCAATGCAAAATTTATTAATAATATTTTCCATTTTATTTTTCTACTTATTGAAATATGTTTAAATATATAGGTAATGATGTTTTTATTTTTGAAATACGCAAAATTAAATATTTTTTTAATATGTGTGCATAAATCTAAAACGACAACTAGATTAAAACGGAACGAGTAATTTGCAATAATAATAATGATGGCCGTGCTCATAAATAAAATAGGAAGTTCAATTTCGTTTGATTTAGAATAGGTTAGAATATTTAGAACTGAATATACAAAGGATTGGTACACTAATTCTTTCTATCTAATATATCTACAATAAAAGTGATATGCACTCCATCTTTTTTGTTGTCAAGAAATGCATTTCATTAAAAACCAGATTAATTTGTGGCAGGTACAACAGAACCAAGGATTTTGGCTAAACCATCTTCCAAAACAAAGTTATTACGATGGTGAAACCTAAAACACACAAACTCAAACGAGCTTGCCATAAAGATAATATCGGAGACTATTCCGTGGAGATCAGAGAAGCTTGATATGCACTCAATCTTTAAGTTAATTTCATGTATCAACTTTAAGTTTGTTTCACCAACAAATCGTATTGTTTCTTGTGTCGCTGTGGGTCTAGTGTGAACCAAGCACGGAATCTTTCCATTGAGCTTCGTTTATTGTTTTGGAACTTTTTTAATTTTTTTGACTACTGACATTGCTCAACGTCTTTTTTTTGTAATTAGACATTGCTCAACTTTCTAATTTTGTTTCTTTTTAAAATTTTATTATAATGCCAACAAAAATAATATTATAATGTTAACTTAATGTTTGTAACTTTTTAAATATTAAAATATTTGTTGTCAATAAATAAAAATAAAATTTTCACAAACAATTTTGTTAACCAAAGTAATGATATAACAGAAATAGAATTAATTGAAATAAGTTTCCGCTCATAGACGTGGTCGGATGGTACGTCGGGTTAGAAATCTGCCATTCAGATAAATTGCGTGTACATGTGAGAGAATATAAGATATTTGACATGGTTTGTTTCTTGGTTTTTGGGATTAGTTAAGTCTTTTTGGAAGTTTGGATGATCCTCTGTCTCATATTAAGCGTTATTTTAACTCATTTTTTTTGTTTCACTAAGAGTCTCATTCCACAATATCAATGCAATTTATACAATCTTTTACCTGAAAATTAATTGTAAAATGCATTGATTTTATAAATAAATCGATTTATCTAAAATACTAATGATTAGATATGTGATATTAATGAAAACATAAATACGTTTTAATGAATTCCTTAATATGTGTGAAAAGTGTTTTTTTTTTTTTTTTTTTTTT
>NC_027756.1:24207772-24214799 GCF_000695525.1 Brassica oleracea var. oleracea
TTTTTTTTTTTTTTTTTTTTTTTGTAACAATGTGTGAAAAGTGTTTAAGTGACACTCTTTGTGAAAGGACGGAGCAGTATGTTTCTTGAATGAATAAAATGTCAGGGAAATTTGAATTCTCCAAATGCAATATGGTCAAACTCGGGTTAAGTCTTAAAAACCTTCTTAATTACACATTCGATATGGACTCCGCTGTTCCTCTAGACTCTAGTATACTCATAAATTACGAAATCGCTTTATACACATGAAGTTGGCACGTCGGATTCAGCAAAACGAACTAGAATTTATATCTTTTTAATTAACTGATTCCATACGATTTGTTGGTGAAACAAACATATCAATTTATAAACATAGAAGTATATATCAATATGAAAAAGGGTGCGACAGGTAATGTGTCACTTTTAAAAATTGTTTATGCACAATAAGACAAAAAAATGTCGCATTTCAAGTTGCACAACATGAAGCGACAACTTTAAGATTTGTACACTACAGCACAGCAATGTATTTTATTAATGTTTAACTAAACTGTGACCCGTATGTCCGTACGTATAATTTTTCATTTTATAACTTTTGAACTTGAAAAATTATATGACTTATTTATTTTTTTTTGTTACTAAACTAATGTATTATTTTATATAAAAAGTTAGAATTTTTATGAGATTCTTTATAACTTTTTCAACATATTTTGTCATAATTAAAAATAAACGTTTAATTTATAGTTAAAATTTTTTTTTTCCAATATCTTAAATGAACTAAAATTTTAAAGATTTCAAATAGCATATTTTATAAATAGTACTTAAAGTAAATGTTAGCTATATTCTATTATATTTTCTATATAATCATTTTTAGATAATATATTATTGTACTTTTAAAATAAATAAATAAATATATAATATATAGTTGTAGATATAAAAGTTTAACATATATGGGAAATTCTCACAGATACCACATTCATAGTATAATTCGAAACCATAAAAATAATTTTTTTTTATTTAACTAATGATTTATTATATATACAGAGAACAATGGTATAAGAGTCTTTTGTCACTTAATGAAGAATGTATTTTGAAAATGTCCCTTTAGTGGTGGTAAAAATGATAAGTAGTACCATGAAAGTGGTAAATATGAAATTTCCCCAACATATATTAACAATTTTATTTTTTGTATAAAAATATTACATAATTTACAAATTTTAATCCTTTTAAATGGTGAATGATATTTTAATTTGTTTAAATGGTGAATACTATTTTAATCCTTTTAAATGGTGAATACTATTTTATTTACTTATTTAAACGAAAGTATTTTCAAAAATATGATAATTTACCAATTTAATATAATTTTCATATTTAATTCATATATTACTTCTATTTTCATATAATATAGACAATAATTATAAAATTTATAAAAATATCATATAATTTTTTTTTGTAATATAATTTTATTTTAAATTAATTTATAATAATACTATATTACTAATTACAAAATTATTCAATTTGTTAATATTAAAAATATTTAAAAGTTATAGTAAGGTTTTGTTAGATTTTCTCAACAGATTTATAATTTAATATTTTTTATAATTATTAAAAAATTAGAAATGTTATATATTCAATAGATTAATGTTTATAATTAAATACATGTAATTAATGAAATGGACTTATTATGATTGTTATGGGAAATTACCAAAAATACCACATTTATAGTACTACTTTTCACGTTTACACAAATCACTTTTACTTTCAATTTTAATGAAGGGTAAAGACATTTATAACCCTATGATTAACTAATCTAGACTTAAGAGTATAATTAGTTTTCCTGCTACCACCCGCAAACGTAGATTTTGCGGTTCGTAGCGGTTGTTGGCATTTTACAACAATCACTCAAACTGCTCTAAATCGATTCAGACCGCTCTAAACCTCATAAATTCAAAAGCTGGTTTCAGTTAGCGTTTGGGGTTGCGGGCGATTGTGGGAGGATAATTTTTTTTTCTTTTTTTAAAACAATATAAATACAAAAATAAAATATTCAATAAAATTTTAAATTAGAATTATAGAAATACTAAAATATATCTATTATATTTTAATTAATATTATAAAATTTTAAAATAAAAATATATTCTATAATTTTTAAAATTTAAAACTATAACTTTCTAAATACATTTTTTATATTTATTATAATATTATGATTTTTGATATTTTATAATTATATAAAATGTAAATATTGTTAATTTATTATTTAACCGCTGCTGCATTTGGGAATTAACCTGTCATAAGTATCCCGCAAACGCACCAATTTCTAACCGCAGAACCAGTCGTACGAATCTCTTAAAACCGCTAAAAATCGCAACCACCTGCATCCGCAAACTCTCGCAATCGCAAACGCAACCGCTGCGTTTGAACTAGTCAGGCCCTTAGGCTTTAATTAGAGTTGAGGAGTAAGGTAGAGTTTTTGGAATGTAAAATTTAGGATTCTAATAAATATATAAATAAATACTTTTAAAATATAAAAAAAAATTAAAAGTTAGTTTCAAAAATAATTTTCAATTTTCAAAAACAAGTTTTGAAAAAAAAAATCGAAAAAAATTCAAAAAAAAAATTTTATAAAAAAAATCAAATTTGAAAAATTATAATTCAAAAACATAAAAAAAATTATTTTTTATTTTTTATTTAAAATTTATTTTATTTGAATAATTATTTATTATATATAGAAAACAAGAATATAAGAGATCTTTTGCCAGTAAGAAAGCGGTAAACATCAAAAGCCTTTTTTTTTATGGTAGATAAAAAATGATACTTCTCTTTTAATAGAAAAAATACACAACTTTGCAATGTAATCTCCCATTACATATAGTATTGCCGGTAGTTTTTTAACATTTGTGTAATTACGATGATATAAACATGACAATATTACATAGATGTTTTATAGCTGATAATTCTATTTTCTTTATGACAATCGCACCTCTGATTATAATATCAATATTTCTACAGGATAATATATTATACAAAATATTGATATCTAAAAGTAAAAACAATTTAATCCCTTTATGTTATTTTAAAATTAGAATAAAATAACATTCGTTTTAACATTTTTACAATAGAAATGAGCAAAATACGGAATGGTGAAGGAGAGTGGCGACTATCAGGACTCGTTTCGATGAGAAAAACACGGCCATGGCTTTAAATTCATGAAAACTGACACGGTTTAGTTATGATAGATTTATTAAAGGGCTTATTTGCTATCTAACCAAAATTTGAAGTTAAATTAAGTATATGACAATGATTTTGATATTATTAACAAACTAACATTCAGCTCATTTTTACTCCGGTTACGCCCTCAATAATAACAAGTATTCTGTCATAGAGTGATAGAGTGGATGACGTTGATGTCTTTTGCTATGGACATAATTGAGTCACTACTATTTACTATCCAATCTTATTGAAGCCATGTTATATATTTATTTACCGTGAACATATTTAGTATAAATAAAATAATAAAAAACAACATAGAATCTACGAGTGCATGGATGACTAAGAAGAAGATCAACTAGAGTTTGGAATTTTTGTTTTATTATGTATTATGAAAATATTCTTCTTTTTTTATTTAATAAAACTTGAATAGTACTAACATTGCATTTTTATATACGGAATAGAATGATCTGTTACCGTAAATTGAGCAAGTTAGTATTCAATTTGAATGTTCGGAAGTCCAAAAATGTACAAACACATGATTCGAATCTTCTGAAGTGTTTCTATTCTATATCACCAAAATAGTATAGGTCACTAAACTCTTCTCAACCTTTAAATGATAAACATTATCCCAACCCCACTTTCAATCCCTAAATACTAAACCCTAAACTCTAAGCACTAAACCTTAAACTCAAATATAAATCCTAAATCCAAATATAATTCATAAACCCAAATAGAATGAAACAGAATAAATAACATAGTACATACTGGTAAAAATATGAAATGTATATGATTACATGGAAGAATTTAATGTTGACCCCAACCTCAACCCCCACCTTACAAATACTAAACCCTAAATCCTAATCACTATACCCTAAACCCAAAATATAAATCTTAAACCCAAATACCAAAATCTGAAAATAGTACATAATTATATTTAATATTAAACTATACCATATAGACCATTCATTGTAATACTTAACTTTAAAATGTAACATATAATCATTATAAATAGAATAATAAAAAATATTATTGAAATTCAGTTGGGGTTGTTGCCGTCTAGAGATTTGGAGAAAGAATTTGAGAAGTTGAAGAAGACATGGTTAAAAGAGGTGGAAAAGGGTGAGTGAATAACAAGAGCCACAATTTTCTTTTTTCAGTTAATTAGTAATTAACATTATTTTTTAAAAATTATTTTTTCAATCGGTTGCTTTAGGTGTAGACAAAGGTAGAAATGTATTATTATATAAAATACACATTATATACTAACTAATTAGGGTTATTAGCCAGTCAGTGAATTATTATTATTTTTTCTTGTCACAGAGTGCAATTTCCCTTTATTAAATGGCCATAACCAAATAATAAGTATTTCAGCTCAAGACCATTTCCATTGGTTTGAAAAATATACTGACGATGAACAAAAAAAAATGAATTATTCTATATATAATCTATTTTTACTCTATCATAGAGTGAAAAATTAAATACTATTGAAATATTTTTATTCTAAATTCTATTTTAGATTGAAAAATAAAATGGAGCGGAAATGCTCTGAGATGCGGAAAATATAGTGGTACTCACATTTCTGCTGCTTAGTTGTTCTTCTATTCATTACATTTCCACCAAATAGGATATCTCTTTAACCGAATGATGGGACCGTAATTTATGTTACCATAAAGTGTAGCAAATATGTAGTAATTGTTTTTACAATAAGGGAACATTTATGTAGTAATGTTCCGTTCTCATGCTCTTTTTACACAGCTTCAGTGGATCTGCAAGAGTTTCATGTATTGTTTCGCTTGACATTGTTTGGTGTCTAGAATGCAGTACAAGTTCTCATCTAAAGGTAAACAAGAGTTTGAGGAAATGTACGAGGAAGATAAGCTTTCCTTGCATGACACTAAGGAGTGTTTTAGCAAACCTGATGTTGGTTTCGGGCACATGCATTTCCGAAGACGAACAAGGCTTTCCTGATCCAACAGAGAAAGAGAGAGAGGTGTTAGTCTCTGGTCTATGATCAAGGACAATGTTGGAAAGGATTTTTCTCTTCCTATTTATTTCAATGAACAAATATCATCTCTCAAAAAGTGTTTTGAAGACTTGGAGTACTCTTACCTCCCAGATCAAGCATCTGAATACAGAAAATCTGTAAGTGATTAAAAAACAAAACACAATGAAATATGTTGAATAATTTGGTTATTGTTACGTGTTAATTGAACGTTTTCCTTACTCTTAGATTTGTTTTTTTTTTAATATACAAGACCTATGATCTACAATACACTCCTTCTAATCTTACATGATATGATATCTGGTCTGTACATATGTACTTATCTTGAATAACCTCTCAGCCTGTTGGATTAACAGAGTTTTTGATGCAGTTATTTAAAGTTTTGATTATTATTAGGATAATTATCTTTATGTGTTAGGGTTTTTATGTTTTCTTATATATAGTTTTTGAAGGTATGGTTTTATGTAGTTGATGATTTGATTAATAAAATTGAGAGTTCTCTCTTTGTTCCTTGTTTTCGGCTAGAACATAGGTGATGCGCCTTTGGGTAGCGCACCGGGAAAAACAGACATGCATGGCTTGATCATGGGAAGCAGTAAAGATATATGTTCATTGTTTGACGCATACCTTCCAAATCACGAGGCTTCTACGCATGAAATCACTTGAAGAATTTTCTCAACTCAATTACGGAGCTCATCGAAGAAAAATTAGATCAAACGGAGTTCATATGTGACAGCTATGCCATTTACAAATCAGGTGATCTTCAGTTCTCGCGAATTCAGACCACCTGAGAAGCTGGAAATGGCTAACATTCTTTCTGATGAACCAACGACCAATTCAATCATGCCAAAGGTGATTATTCTTGTTCTAGATTTCCAAGAAAGTCTTGGGCTTGATGGTTTTCAAAAAGATTCAAAAACAGACTTGTTTGGGCCAAATGGAGAAACCGATTAAAATTGGCTAAGGAAAAAAGATGGATTCCGACCAGGCCTTAAAGAGACATGTCTTGGCCCATATCAGGGGCATATTCTTCACTTTTCAAAGTCCTGGTCGTGGCTATATCAAGAAGGCAGTCCAAGTTTCAATCAAAGACTTTATTTAGTCAAGTCTTTGTTTCTATTTTCAATGTCTTGTTTTTAGCACATTCTTCTTTGGATTTCTACAACTTGTAATCCCATATATAGGGCCTATGATCCACGGAATAAAGCATTCATTTTTCCCTTTTATTTGAGTTTATCTCTTTGTTCTTTGTAGAACACTTTTCGTTTCTTGGTGATGTTACCTCTGAGTAAACAAATCTCTATATCGTTGGACTTGTGCATCATATCAGGCAACGTTTAGAAATCCTTCTTTTGGTGGACTTGTGAGTCATATCAAGCACCAACTAAAGTCTGGTAGTATCATTGGGCCATCCGCAACCCATTGTGTCACCGTTCAATCCATTAGTTCTCCCTTTTGGCGAGTTCATATCTCTTTAGTCCGATTGAGTGATCCTTCCCTAATTTAGGGCGTATCAATAGGTGTTTAGGGATGGCAATCAAGGTGTTGGACCGTGGGCCTGGCCCGTAAAAGCTTGCTGCGGGTTGGGATTGGGCCTCCATTTGGTAAGCCTACAAAATTGTGGGCCTCGCGGGACGGTTTCAAAGCGGGACAGGTCGAAAGCGGGACAAGTTCAAAATGGGCCGGAACTGGTCGAAAGCGGGATGGGCTACAGGTTAACATGTAGGATTTTGAAGACCCGCAACCCTAAGTCCCCATTTCTTCTTTCACCTAAAACAGAGAGAGAGAGAGAGAAAGAGAGAGAGAGAGAGAGAGAGAGAGAGAGAGAGAGAGAGAGAGA
>NC_027756.1:24214851-24229701 GCF_000695525.1 Brassica oleracea var. oleracea
CCTTCGATCTGCACCGGTGGAGCTTCTTCGAGTCATCATAAGAAATTGAAAACTCACTTTCCACCGAAGAAGAAGATCTAATTCCCGCAATGGGTTCTTCATATTTTTGCCTATATGTATTTGTTCACATTATCATACATTTTGGAGCTTTAGGTTTCATTATATCTTTAACTGACTTCTATTATTCTTATTCGCAGAAGATGAAGTTGATGGTGAAGAAGAGAAATCTCCATCTTTTTGTTGCTTTGTTGGTGATAAAGATGAAGAACAAGAAGTGTGATTGGTGTGTTTTTTTTTATTTATTTTTGGGATTAGCATCTTTGATTTGGTGTTTGTTTTATTTAATTTTGGATTCAGAAAACTAAAGCATTTGTTATGAACTTATGAGTTATAATATTTGGATTCAGCAACTAAAGTATTATTTATTTTTAAAATGTTTGGAGTCTAACAAAAGTAAATAAACTAGTGTTTTGATCCAACTAAAATCTTCAACTAACAAGTGTATTGCTTTATCCAGTTCAATCCTCGACTAAACTCATTTACTGACGCGTCATGAAATTGATAAAGCGTCCTGAATCATGTCTTGAAGCGTTCAAGAGCCATATGTCCGTTTGTAATTCTATGTCCCGCGGGCCGATCCACAAAGGCTTACATGTTTTGCGGTACGGGTTTGGTTAGCCATTTTGAGGACCGCAGCCCGCGCGGGCCTGACCTGCCATGACCCGCTCGTAGACGAGCCCGCTGCGGTACGGGACGGGATGGGACGGATCAACCTGTTTGACATTCCTATAGGTGTTCTCAACGAATTTAAGAAGACATTGATATTATGCATTCTTAGACTAAATAAGATCTTTGTGATTATCCTAGTTTTCCGGGTATTCTTAGAATCAACAGATCTCTAGTTCTATCTCATAAAGTTTCTGCTACATCAGTTGGTACCACAGCCAGGTTTTGTTTTTTTAATCAAAACTCGATCTAGAATCATGAAAAATTTGTTTGCGAAAAGTGAAGTTATCGTTTACAAAGAAATTGCTGGAGGTCCAATCTTTGATCTTTATGATGATGATGGTTGGATTCAATACAACGACAATAAATTCGACGGCCATGAGGTAGACAATTTGGGAGATGAAGTTTCTCTCGAGAAAATTAGGTTTCTTCTTGTGGAAGGCAACAGCTTGGAGATAGGCAACTCACGTTCTAACGATTGTGGTACCAGTTGGGCTTTGAAGAAAACTGGCCCAATAAGAGCTTTTACACACAATCGTAATGACGAGCACATGGATATACCATCATCCACTCTCATGTTGATCACGTGGGTTAAGGCCAAGGGAGAACAAATCAATTGAAAAAGAAAAGAAAAAAAAAGATGAATGCCAACGACCGTTACGGTTCGAGTTCGAGGACGAATTTTTCCAACCCGGAGAGAATGATGCATATAAAATATTTAGGAATATTCTAAATATTTTAATTATTTAAAGTTTTATTTATTATTAGAATAATTATCTTTATGTGTTAGGGTTTTTATGTTTTCTTATATATAGTCTTTGAAGCTATGGTTTTATGTAGTTGATGATTTGATTAATAAAATTGAGAGTTCTCTCTTGTTTTCAGCTAAAACATAGGTGTTCTCAATGAATTTAAGAAGACATTGATTTTAGGCATTCTTAGACTAAATAAGATCTTTGTGATTATCCTAGTTTTCCGGGTATTCTTAGAATCAACAGATCTCTAGTTCTATCTTATAAAAGCTTCCGCTTCATCAGTTCATCATCAGGGGAATAGTCTCCTCAGAGCTATGTATGTTGTTGCTGTCTCTGGTTGTGCTTCCACTGAATACCGGCACTGTAAACTTTCAACCCTTTGCTTGGAGAAACTTATGAAGCCGTTTCTTCTCTGAGAAGGTAATCTCATACACTCTTTTTTTTAACAGAAGTTCTGATGAGGTGAACATAATTACCTAAACGTTCAATTTTCTCTGACACATAATAGGCCAGCCACCAGGGGATAATGCAAATCCGTGGGAATCACCAATGTTTTTGTACGTTATGAAGATGTAAGATGTCCGCCCTGAAGTAGTCGCTGACTTAGTTGCTGAAGCAGACGTCGTGTTGAGTGGTGAAGACCATGTGGAGTCAAGGTGCTGAACTGGAGTCGTGTAGACTTGGTGAGCAAGAGAGTATCTTGGAGATAAGGAAAGAGGAATAAACTTGAGGAGCAAGTTTACGACTTAAGGAAAGAGGAATAAGTGCATTCCAAGAAAAATAAAGTTGCATTTATTGTTATGGAAGATGTCCATACATGTTGCCTTGGAGACTAAGGTTTCGGGAACGTGGAGAATAACTATAAGATAGCTATGGGGTCGTCTGTATAGAGACAAAGACACATATGTTGATCTTATAGAGAGATATAAGATCTTGGAAGTGTTCTGGGTCGTGCTGAAGCAGTGGCTGAAGTACTTGACGGAAGAGAGACACTAACGGGTAGCTTAGGAATCTTTCAGTAGTAGTTGTTAGGGTGTAACAGACTGTGTAAAGCTGATTAAGCAGATATTGTAATAAAGTGTACAAGGCGATTTCTAATAAAGCTTAAGTGTTGCTTTTAGTTGTTTTATCTCCTTGATTCATCTTCTGCATTGCTTAATTGTGGTGTCATCTTTTCACTAACAAGTGGTATCAGAGCGGGGCACCTAAGTTATTGGTGTAATCCTGAAGGTGAAGATGGACACGATTATTTTGGTGCAGAAGGCGGTCATGTTGAATGCGGACCAGTATGGTCATTGGAAGGCTCGCATGAAGCAGATGATTCGAGGAATCAATGAAGATGCGTGGACAGCTGTAGAGATTGGTTGGGAGGAGCCTACCATAGTCACATGAGATGGGAAGAAGCCTAAGCCAAAAGAGGATTGGTCAGAGGCAGAACGCAATGCATCTAAGTTTAATGCAAATGCGTTGTCGGTGATTTTTGGAGCGGTTGAAGCAGAACAGTTCCAGCCGATTCAGGGGAGTACTTTAGCTAAAGAGGCGTGGGAGATCCTGCTGAATTCGTTTGAAGAGGACATGTCTGGATCATCTTGGGTCACAGTTTGAGAATCTCAGGTGGTCTGATAATGATTCTGTGGCGAGCTTTAGTGCCAAACTCAGTGGTATGGCGCATGAAGCGTTTGTACTTGGGAAGAAGTACAAGGAGAATAAGCTGGTAAAGAAGTTACTACGCTGTCTTCCTAAGAAGTTTGGAGCTCATAAGGCGGTCTTGAATATGACCACAAACACGGATGAGCTCAACTTTGACAAGCTTGTGGGTATGCTGAAGGCAGAAGAGATGGAGACAGACAGTAGTTCAGTCTCTATGTCAGGTGGTGCATCAAGGAGTATAGCTCTTGTTGTTGAAAAAGATGGAGATAGATCTCCGAATGTTGAAGATGCCATGGGGATGTTGGCTAGGAATCTGGGTAAGATGATGAATTCCTCTGGTGAGAGGAATCAGTATTGTTGCCAGGGAGGTGATCGTGGCAATAACAGAAGAAGAGAACGTCTTAGATGCTATGAGTGTGAAGGTGTTAGTCATATAAAGGATGACTGTCCTGTAGCACAACGGAGAGAACTTAAGTGTTCTGAGTGCAGAGGTGTTGGACACACACGACGTGAATGTCAAAACTCAAAGAAGGAAAAAGGTGTTCCATTGCAGTCGTCTGATGACTCAGAGTCTGAAGAAGATGGAAAGGTGATGAAGAACCTTGTTGCATTTGGTGCACGCAAGGAAGAATCCAATGAATCCTCAGATTCAGACGTTGATACAAACTCTGAGGATTATCACGTGATGCTCAACAAATGATTGAATCTCAAGAATGAGAATCTGAGGTTGCAACACGATCTGATGCAGAGCCGTGAGCAGTATGATGATCTTGTTGAAGAACTTACTGCTGTACATGAGAAGAATGAGTCTCTGGAGAAGGAGGTTAGCAAGCTGAGAGAAGTTGCTACTGGTGAACAAGAGAGAGCAAGGATGCTGAAACATGATTTGGCTGAGAATCGCAAACAGATCAGGATGCTCAACAGTGGATCCAAGGACTTGGATAAGATACTCTCGATGGGACAACCAGCCAAGGTGAACTGGGGACTGGGATATCGAGGAGCTGAGAGTACTAAGGAAGTACAACAAAAGGGGCTATCACATTTTGTGCATGGGAGCACATCAAAAAGTGGAGCCAAAGAAGCTTGTCAGGAAGTACGTCAGGACGTATGACTGGGAGTAAGGTAGGAAGTTCTTCAGCGTGTAGCTGTGAGTAACAAGCCGAAAGTAGTACATAAGTGCAACAACATGAAGGTCAGACAGGAGGTTCTGAATCATGGTTGTGCAGCTGGTAAAAGGAAGGAGACTGATCGGTGCATCAGCAAATGTGTCAGGCCAAGCAAAAAGCAACATAGGATGTGTTGTTGGTTTTGTGGGAAGGCTGGACACAAGAAGGTGGAGTGTTTTGCTCGTGAGAATAGCATAAACATGGCCAAGAAGGTGAACAAGACGTTCAATAAACCCAAGAGGGTTGAAGAGGTGTTCTTAGCCAAGAGTGGCTTACCTGATGAGATCAAGAAAGAGACATCAGAAGATGGATGCAACTCTGGTAGGAGTGATCTTGAGGTTGATCAAGAAACATCAAGTCTGGAGCCAAGACACGAGGTTGTTTCTGGCACAAAGGAGAAGGAGACCGAAGTGCGTCAGGAAGTGGTGCGAGATGATCTTCAGGAGGGTGATAGTGAAATCACTCCAAGACAATAGCAACGAGTGCAGAGGGCACTCGGTGTGGATGGGGAAGGGCTCATGGTCAAGAAGACGACACATGACGGAAGCCAGGTCCTCAACATAAGCTGGTCGAAGGGTAGTTCGACAGGTGCGTCAGGTCGCGATGCAATACTTGTTATTCCGCTGCAGCAGGGACTGTGTCATGATTATACATGAAGAAACAGACGGGTGGGTCCGTAAGGCTTGACATCTAAGCATATGTTTTAGCTTAGTATGCAATCAAGCAGGGGGAGAATGGTGATGTTCTGGTACAGAGAATGCATATCTCATGGGGAGAAAATCATGTGTGGTGCACATCTCGTGGGGGGAAAAGCACATTTGGTGTGGAAGTTTCCAAGTTGGGAACATGGTTGCTGAACCAGAAGAATGTTGTGCTTGATCGGCACACAAAGCTAAAAGGGGGAGACTGAAGATGTAAGATGTCCGCCCTGAAGTAGTCGCTGACGTAGTTGCTGAAGCAGACGTCGTGTTGAGTGGTGAAGACCATGTGGAGTCAAGGTGCTGAGCTGGAGTCGTGTAGACTTGGAGAACAAGAGAGTATCTTGGAGATAAGGAAAGAATAATAAACTTGAGGAGCAAGTTTATGACTTAAAGAAAGAGGAATAAGTGTATTCCAAAAAAAAAAAGTTAAGTTTATTGTTATGGAAGATGTCCATACATGTTGCCTTGAAGACTAGGATTTCGGGAACGTGGAGAATAACTATAAGATAGCTATGGGGTCGTCTGTATAGAGAAATAGACACAAAAGCTGATCTTATAGAGAGAGATAAGCACTTGGAAGTGTTCGGGGTCGTGCTGAAGCAGTAACTGAAGTACTTGACGGAAGAGAGACACAAACGGGTAGCTTATGAATCTTTCAGTAGCAGTTGTTAGGGTGTAACAGACTGTGTAAAGCTGATTAAGCAGATATTGTAATAGAGTATACAAGGCGATTTCTAATAAAGCTTAAGTGTTGTTTGTAGTTGTTTTGTCTCCTTGATTCATCTTCTGCATTGCTTAATTGTGGTGTCATCTTTGCACTAACACGTTATGTTCAAGTAGCAATCAATTCTCAATAGAAATCCACTCGTTGATTTCACATACTATATGTGTTTACACACTGTGAACATTTTTAGATAAATGTGTTTGGCATACTTGAGATAACGCCATGATCAAATATAGGTTAATGGTTGTGTTGAAGATGTAACCGGGAGAAATGCCGCGGTGGTGATTAACTTGAGGGAAAAAATCCAATACGGTGAACCTACCAGGGTTCGAGTTCCGGCCACTGGGGAATTAACATTTCGGCATCGCTAGGGACAGGGGACCGGCACGTGGCAACACATGACTAGTCTGAACCACTTTTGTGGGACCAAGATACCCCTGTATAATTCAATAAAAAAAAAAAATGCCGCGACAATATTTGGTGAATGGAATGATAGCCTTCACTATGTTGCTGGTGATGTGCTTAAGAAAGCAAGTGCCTCGTTGCTGTGGATATCGACAAAGCCACCACCTAATGTCATAGATACAACTTAACATCATTAATTAGCGATAATAAACTGACACATGGTTTGGAGATATATTACAAGCAAGCTGCTTTCGGTTTTATTTGTGAACTTGGTCTTATTAGCTATCTGATGTTGTGGTGATTTTGTTCATTCGGATTATAAGGAGAAGCTTCCTCGGACAGATTCTAGGATCCGACCAGATCAACGATGCCTGGAGAAGGGTGAATATGAGAAGGTAAATGAAGAGAAACAGCTATTAAAGAGAAGACAAAGAATGGAATACTGAATATCTCATCGTTAGTCCTAGTGATTCTTTCTCCAGTAACCCTTTTGGATTATGCAGTCAAGAAAGATTGCAGATTGTGATTAAGCTAAGTTATTATGATGTATCCAAAGCTTTCATGTTCTCCAAATTAACGGTTGATGCCTGTAGATAAATGATATATTCTTAATTACTCAAATTCTTTTTGTAAATCTGCTTAAGATTAGGGATGCATTTGGGTTATTTGGGATATATTGTAAGGGTCAGGGCTAAAGGAACTTGAGCCCGCAATTCTTCTGTGCACCAGAGATCGTCTCTAGCTTGGCAATGAACAGAGGGCTTTCTTTCGCTTTGAGTTGTCTCTTAATCGAAACTCCAGAGATTGAAAGAAGCGTATAAAAGGTGATATATATTATTCATTTTTTTTTTTGGAGTTGTAATGATGTTTATCACATCTTTAAGAGGGTCCTCAAAAAGAGTTTAGATGAAATGAAACTTACTGTAAAGGTCATGGAGAGACATGTAGTGTTGGTTCCAGAATTTGGACAAGTATTCGTTGTGATCTATTGGTATTTAGTTCAATACAAAGGAATCATTTGATATTTCCCATGGTACAAACGAATCTATTGAGTGAGTCCAGACCAGAGTATATTTAGAGAGTGGTCTGTAGCAAATCAAAACCGTTGTTTTGACGTTGTAAATATGTAATTAAACAAATTGTTTAAGCGACTTTTAGTAAAGATATATCATCACGGTTCTAGTTATTTCAACTTCTATCACACTATAGAGTCTTCCGATTTTGGAGTATGTCTGGATTTTATCAGTCACTGACATTTCTGTTACTCATGCAACTTCTACAGCCTAAAGGGAAAATAAAAGGATAACTTTGGTTCTAGCGAGCTTGCCTCGTTAATCTATCTAGCAAAAAAAAAAGATTCAACTAAAAGCTAACGGATCTAGTGCCGGTTTCGAGAATTCGGGTCCAATAATAAAATAAAAATGGGGACCCCAAATAATTCATAAAAATTACACTTTTAAAGAATTTAACTTCTATTACTTTTCTTATATAGTAAAATAAAAGAATAAAATATTTTAGATTTACTTAATTTATCTTTTAAATGGTCTCACAGTTTTTAAGCTTTCTATCTTTTTCTAAAGATACTATTACTTACAACAAACAAAATAAATAGGCCTTCAGTAAAGACTAGGGAGATGCATTTGTAGTCCACGGGACATAGGCACAAAATAGAGTTAGTAAAAACCGAGGTGGATGTGGCTAGAGATGATTTTCTCCTACCACTAAAGTCAATCGAAACGCGATATCTTCATTGTTTCTTATTCATTATATGTGTCCTTTCCCTTTTGTTATCGCATCTTGTAATTAGTATTTTGATGGTAAAAATATTTATAAAAAGAAAGTCAAAATACTACGAACTCGGATTTGAGTCCTTACTTCCATGTATATCTTTGATTTAGAACACTCCAAGACGTGTGCTTCTTAGAAAAAAAAAAAAAAAAAGACGTGTGCTCTTTTTGGTTCAACTCAAAGACGTCTTTATCGTCGACCGAGATGAGATGTTATGAGATATTTTATTTATATGAAATAAGCAACTGGCCATCTCAAGTTTACTAGTCCATATCTTGTTGATATTAAAAGAATCGTCTTCTTTTGATTCGTCAATAAGGATCGTCTTATGCAGACGTTATAATCGTACGTAGTTTTGTTTTCATGTACAATAATCTACGTAAAAGTTTCTAAAGGCATATTTCAACATTTCGTATGAATTGGTGCTTCCTGTGCGGTCCAAATGGAAGCATAAATCTTTATTCTATACTGATTGTTAATGGTTCCAGTTAAAGTCAACCAGACGACGACTGAATAAATCAGAATCGCACATTTTCATGCAAATGGACAAATGGAACACATAAGAGAAAAGTGCTTAGCTAAAAATTCTAGTTTTACTTACACACCCAAATGGTAGCCTACACATCCATAGCCTCCTTTATAGACCGCACGGGATCCATGCCGAAGACATAGATAATGTCTTTACTTTTAATATAAATTTTCAAAGTGAGAACAGATAAGAATGGAAAAAAGTTAGAGAGAGGTGAGAGAATATTTTCTCTCTTCTCTTTCTCTCCCGATATCTTTACTCGCAGCCTCCTATAGATTTCAGTTCCGGTGGTCGACGGTGCCTTATCAACCGTCGGCCGCCACGCCCTCCTTCCCCTCTTTCTTGTTAGCCTCATAATCTGTTATTTAAGCGGTTATTTCACTTCTTCCTTGCTTCAACATCCGTGGATTTCCACCGGATAGCGGCCGGATCCGGTAGATCTAAACAGTAGCTGGGTGGGTGCTCAGCTTCCCTGGAGTGTTGGCGATGTCGTGCTTGGCCGCTGCCGCTCATCATCAGGAAGCTCCAACTTGAGGTCAGATCTTGACTCGATTTCGGTCAGATCTGGGTCAGATCCGCCATGGAGGGTTCGCCGGAAATAAAGCGTCGCTGCCTTTGTCTCTCTGGTCAGTTGTTCTGCCTCCTCTTGTCTCCAGTTCTGTCCTCTGTTGGTTGCTATTGTAGAACTTCCCCATCGAGATCTTCCGATCTGTGATGTTAAAGGCGAACCGAGGCTTCGCTGGGGACTTCTTTAGTTTCG
This sequence comes from Brassica oleracea var. oleracea, assembly GCF_000695525.1. NCBI lineage: Eukaryota > Viridiplantae > Streptophyta > Magnoliopsida > Brassicales > Brassicaceae > Brassica > Brassica oleracea. The sequence goes on from NC_027756.1 coordinate 24,224,056, forward strand.
GATTCTGATTGCAGCAAGCGTGGTGGCTGTGTGCGCCACCTGTTGATTTGGAGTTTTCCAACTCCTCTGTTCTTCAAAGTTTCAGAAGGAAGTTGATAGTCCCGTGCTTTGCCTTTTCTCTGATTTGAAGCTGGAATCTTTTCAAAGCTTATCTCGTGTGAAGGGACCGGAGTCGAGTGCCTAAAATCTCTGCTTGCTTCCGCCGGTGATGTTCCGTGCTTTATATACTAACTTCTCGTCTTTGGTTTGGGATCTTCAGAGCACGGCTTGTTCACCTCTGGAGACGTACGGCGTCTGGAGTGGACTCCTCTGGGTGAAAGCCGGACCAGGAACTTTCCAAGCCTGCTTCGCCTCTTAGTCCTTCCGGAGTCGCCTTCGGGATAATTCTCGGAACCTGGAATTATTCTCCGACTGTTTCTCTCTAATGTTTGTCGCTCTTGTCGCAGGCCCGGTGACGAGATAAAGCGTAGAACTACTGGAATTTAGATTGCTGCAATTAGTCTTTGTCTTGCCAAGCTTTAATCTTAGCCTTCGGGTTTGGATTAAACCTTTATGTCTTTGGGAGTCTTTTTTATCTTTTTTTGGGGGCTCTCTTTAACCTCTGCTTTAACTAGCTATTTAAGATGCATAAGATTTTGTTTCTGCAAGAACTGATTGTATCTTCTTTGTGTCATTATCTTGGTAATGAATATTCACATACTTATCAAAAAAAAAATATATATATAAATAAATAAATTTTCAAAGTGTGTGGCCCATAACCATGCTTCAAGTATAAATCACATTTCCAAGTTGAACTACTGATTTCTTAGACAGTCGGCTATGGAAGGAAGCCGATGAAACATGTGACTTCAGAGTTAAAAAAGTATTTTCAAATTTTCAAGCCAAAACCACACTAGATCTTTTGGAAACGCATAACCTTATTATCTTGTTTTTTTTTGCAAAAGAAGCATAACCTTATTATCTAAAGGTCAATGTTTTAATTTTGGAAGTGCACATTTTATTCTTCAGATTTTTAATAAATTAACATATAATGAAATGATCCAAAATTTCGGTTGTTGCTTCTAATAGAGTCAAAGGCAGGGCCGGCACTTCTTATAGACTCCCAGGCCAACCGGTTCTTCCAAAAAAAAAAATCCTGTTAATCTACCATCCACTTGATATAATAACTAAGGTCATTATAATATTTCTTTTAGACATAATATATGATGTGAAAAATCTGCCAGAATACCAAATATGTGACGTTTTTGCATGACTGTGCATTTTTAATTGATTTCTTCAACTCAAATTGCTTGTTTTTCTTTCAGTGTAATCTAAAATCCGCAAAAATTGATAAAAGAGTAAAAGAAACTTATAATACAATTTGACTCAATCAAAAGACAAAAACAAATTCTAAAAAATGCTTAAAAAAGCATCAAAAACGCACTACCAAACTTAGGAGCTAAATCTTTATTATTTTTTTGTTAATTGACTTGGGAAAATTCTCTATTGCACAAAAAGATACCCGCCACGACAAGTTTGTACACGAATCCTAATGCAACTTTGTGATCAGACCCAAACTCATATTAACTACTGCACCAAAACAACTTAGGCCATGTTTAGTTTTGTATTTAATGCACCATCTAGATGAACATTCAAATATAATAATATTATAAAAACGAACATGGCTTTAGTCTTTATAATTTATACTCTTAGTTCCTAAATATAAGATGTTTTAGGGACTACATGCTTATTAAGAAAGTTACTTTTTTACTTAAAAAGTATTATTAAATTTATAAATTAAAAACTACTCAACCAATTACAAAACATAACTATTAAATTTTATTGGCTATACAATTTTTCGATAAACTTAAAGTTATCTAGAAAGATGAGAACATCTTATATTTCGCAACAGAGGGAGTAGTAGTTATATATATATATATGTATATATGTATGTTTTGTAAAAACATGCAACTAAAATTCGAATACATGTATGTTTTCTCAAAACATGCAACTAAAATTAGAATACTAAGTGTTATCAGCTTAACTAAAAAAACTGTAGAGAAAGTTTAAAAGTCATATGATCGTGTGATGTTTAGAATGAAATTAATATTAAATAATGTGGTTTTGCGTGTAGGATTGCTGGCTTTTAGTCCATATATATATAAATAAAAAAACCTTAAATTTGACCCCAAAAAAAAAAACCTTAAATTAGGATGATTCTCCATGCAACAAACAACAAATCTCTTATATTAACTGAGAAGGCATTATAACATTTTTTGTAGCCATGATGATTCTTAGAATTTTTAAAAAAATAGATTGGTCCATCTAAACATATATTATACATTTTATTAAACTAACTATCAAATTGATTAGTTGTGTACAAGATAATATTCTCTATTATTTTCTTAAATAAAAACTACAGAATTACCTAATATGATTAACATATTTATGACAATTAATGATTATGAATAATAAAGATTTAATAACAATTATTGTATCTTCTCTTCTTTTTGTTTAATTTTATATTATTTTAAAAAATTAAACAATCACATTAACCATATAATAAAAATTTAGATTTTTTTTTATATGTTATATTTTAAATTTTTTAAAACGACTATAAATTACTAAAAATATTTAAACTCACACATTGAAAATTTTGTGATCAATGGTTTAACTTCTTTTGTTGTAACAAGATAACAATGATCATAAAATTGTGAAATCTCACTTAATAGATATTCATATTGAATATATATAATAATATCGTTTAAATTAAACTATATACCACATAAAACACAAAAATATGTTAATTTCAAAATTTGCAATGAAAACGTATTGAGACATTAATATTTAGATTTTGAAATATGCAGTGAAAAAATCTCACATTGAAAATTTTGTGATGAATGGTTGAAATTTTTTTGTTACAGAAAATATACAAATGTTAATAAAATCATATGAGTAGAAAGTCTTAATAATAAATATTTATATTAAAATATACTATATATCTATCTCAATATCATTGAAATTTAATTATATACCATATAAAATAAATAAAATGATTGTTTTAATTTACTTACTGAAAAAATATTTTCAATAAATAAGAGATATTTTTTTATTTATGTGCTTATTCTAATTTAATTATGTACATAACATGTAAATGAAGATAAAATAAATTTTAGTAAGTAAAAATCATTTATATACATAATCTCATTATGCGTATGAGATTATATTATGTACATGTAAATGGCGCTGATCTTAACCTAGTCTGTATATTATTTGACATGAAATTCCAATGTGAACGTACTCTTCTTTTTAAGACAATTAGAGTACCATAGATCATTGATCTTACCCAAACGCGCTGGTTTACTTTTTTAGAAAGTCAACAAAAACTTTTGTCCGCAAAGAAATAACATGTTATTTTATTCAACAATGTTATTTCTTTTATTCAACGATGCTAGGACCACAAAATACTTAAAACTGAAATAAAGAAATATAATTCCGAACTTCAAAACAAACAAAGAGCTAGAAAAAAGTTACGAAGTCGAGCCGACAATATTTCGTAGCCCTGTGGTTACTGTCCGAACCGAACCGCGAATCGAACCAGAATTTTTGGTTGTCAGTTCGGTTACGGTTTTGAATTCGGTAGGGTTTTGAAAAATAATTCTGTTTTCGGTTCGGTTTTGATTTAATAAAAACGAAGGTAACCAAAACTAACCGAAAGAACCAAAACCCCACACCGAAATTAACCGAAAAAAAAACAAATTTAACCGAAATAACCGAGCTTAACCGAAAATAACCGATTTTTTTATGAAAACTATACCGAAATTAACCGCAAACCAAAAAATTCGGTTATTTTAAGAAACAAAAGAAAAAACCAAAAATAACTGATAACCGAACTAAACCGAAATATAATTCGGTTAGTTTTGGAATTGGATTCCAAAAACCGGTTTGGTTTCGGAAAACCGAATTCGCAGAGCTAATATTCCATATGCAAGATAATTGTTAACGCTAGGATGCAATTTGATTTGGCAGCTATTTTAATACTTTTAACTAGATCTCGATCCGCGCAACCGCGCGGGTTTTTGTTTTAATTTATTTTTATATAAACATTTTGTTTTGAATTCTAAATTGGTATATATTATAGTATATATGTGTCTATCAATTTTAAAAACATAATAAGTTTACGGTATATTTTTTTCATTGAATAGATTGTTTCAAACTTTCACATGTATTTGTATCTTCTTCTATATATATATTTTTGGATTATTATTTCATGATTAAAATTATAATTATATATATAAAGATTAGTAAAATATTGTTTTTTGTCATATTCAAAAATATTGTAACATTTCACAAATTTAGAAAGTTTTTAAAAAATTAAACTTTTCGCTTATATTATCGAGTAAATAATTACACATTTACTTTTTGTTTAATTATTAAAATAAACTATATAGTTTAATTTTTTTTTTTCATTGGTTTAAGGTAGTAAATATTAATCATTGTTAGATAATATGATTTCTGTTATTTAAAAAAAAATATTCATAATTTTAAAATTTAACATCGACAAATATTTAAATAATTAACATATGGAGATATAGTATTACAACATGAAATTATATCTATTTAATTTATATTATCTATAAATCCAATAGATCATCTATTGTTTAAATCCAATTATTGATAGCCCAATAAAAATTTCTGGTAGGCCTAAAATTTAAATGATAAGATTAAAGATTAAATGTAACATAACTTTCTAGAAATAGGTCCATTAGGTCCATTTTTTAAAAAATCTCACATGAATCAAAGTTGTGACTTCGGTTTTAATATATAATATATTTATTATCGCACACGAGCAAATTTCAAGTCCATTTTGATTTAGATTTTAAATAATTATACTTGTAATCATTAAGTTGATAGACTTCCACACTAAAATCAATTGATTCTAATTGAATTGAATTCTTTTGTATTATAGTAGGGCAGGCCCGCCCTACGAGCGGGATGATTTTTTGAAAATTATGTAAATAGTTAGAGTAAATATTCAATATAAATTGTTATATTTTAAAATATACATATTAGTTAAATTCTGTATATGTTATTGTATTTGAAGACTAAATATACCATGCCGTATTGATAAGTATTTTTTTCACGGTGCCATCACATAATTTTTAGTCGTTTTCTGGAATTGGATGAATCTAAAGAGTATCGTGAGGAAAAAGACAAACTTGTAATTATAGATTACTTAAATATTTTTGAGTAAAATTTATTATTAGGTCGGTTAATTATTAGTTGTGTAAACCGGAAACAATAATATTAAAGTATTCTGTCTTGATATGTTGGGCAACTTAAATATGATAAGTTTGGATTATCATGTTTTTTCGTACTCAGTATATATTATGTGTTGAACTTGAAAAAATGACTATAAATTAATAAGCTGTTAAATTCTCACCGAAATTTTGTGATAGATGTTTAGACATTTATAACATAATACAAAAGAATACAAAAGCGCACAGAAAATAGTTAACAACTAAATATTTATTATATTAAACTAAATAACTATTCAAAAGTTGATTTAAATAGCTGCATTGTATCAATAAGTCACTTTTAATTTTCAAATCATTATTTCAAAAAAAAACTATACCAATATATCATATAGAGTTTTTAAATTAAACT
>NC_027756.1:24231206-24240949 GCF_000695525.1 Brassica oleracea var. oleracea
TGAGTTTTACGGAGGCAACAGTCAGAGAGTCAAAGCACTATACGGGCCAAGATTAATAATTCTAATGTTGATTAAATGAATCTGATTAAAACATCAAATAACAAAATAACCTTTAAAGCCCATCACACGATGAGTTTTCTCTTCTGTGACACGTGTCGGCTTCACAGAACATGACTTTGTGACATGGATGCCTATGTGGCGCAACAGGAGAGAAGAAAACCCTTTTATATATATATAGATTAGAGTCTAATCCACACAATCTAATTCGATTTATAATCAATATGAACCAGATATATAGTCCATAAATCTTTTATGTTATTTACCAATTTATTTACAGTCAACTGGTTTTATGTTAAAAGTCTATCTATTTAATATAAAACCTTCTAATTAGCTTAAATAGCATAGTTTTTTATGTTTACAATATATAAACAAAACTGAAAATTACCAAATTTTAACTTTTTTAAAATGTCATTAGATTTATTTAAGTATATCCTAAACTGTTTTTGTAACTATTGTTTTGAAACTTAACTATTATAAATACCACTAAGTATTATTTTATTATTATTGTGATAATACTTTTTATTTTTGCAGATACTAAATGAAAAATAAAAATGTTATAAAAAATATTATGTGATATTTTGTGTTTTGAAACGCATATGTGGATTATGTAATATCTTTATCATAATTTTTTTTAAACGCATATGTGGATTTTGTCGTATCTTTATCATAATTTTTTTTTTTAAATATCAAACATTTAATTAACGAGAGTTTTAAGAATTTAGTTATGTTATTCGGTTTGAATGTTCGACTGTTAAAAACTTCAGAATTTTTTAAGGGGGAAGGGGGGAGGGGGGGGCGTTAGAAACCATGGGCGAAGGCAGGACAAGAGCTATTAAGACAAGTGCACCCGTAATTTTATCAATATAATAAAAATTGTACGTAAAATGTTAAGTTTCAGCTAGCTAAAATGGAGAAAGGCTTCTTGTGCACCCTTAACATCTCAGGTTCGATCTAAGTTAAGAGTATTCCTAAGTTAATGCCATCCATTTTTATTTTTTATGAGTTGTGCACCCACCCAAAAAACATTTTGGATTCTCTCCTGGTAGAAACGTTAACATAATTACCAAATTTTAGTTTTTAACAGACATTACACAATAACTAATAGCAGAGAGATAACAAACTAAACTAAGCCAACAACAAACAACTAAAAACAAATACAAACTGAAACAAAACATAACTAGAAAGCTAAAGAGAAGCACCCATCTCCGAGAAAACTTTGGGAAGCCTTTGGTTAAGGACGTCACACTGGAATCAGTATATAATGGCTTTCCCAAAGCCTGGTTCAAATAGAATATACCTCAACACAAAGGAACCTGATAGAGCAGCATTTATAGCGACAAACCTCAGCCAAGAAAGCCTCAGTAAGCTGTACCTGCAATAAAGGAGAAAGAGGCAAACTAGCACCACTCTGAGACACAAAGGGGACAGAAACAAGCCCTATATCAAGTCTCTGAAACTAGTTAGCTCTATACGCACTGCCACATAAGCAAGAGGGCCATGGTTGACAAAGCCGAAGAACATTTGCTCCCTACGCATCCAACACGGGAAATCCGTAACATATCTACTATGACTGAGTCCGATGGCCATGCCGACAAAACCACCGGGAGTACTCTAACCTGGTAGATCTAAATGAACCTATTGTAAATACACACAAAGTCCCACATTGGAAGTTCATACAAATAATGTCTATTAAATAAAGGGAAGTCCAACTTTGATTAATACCATACGTTTTGGGAAGGATCCCAAAACCAAATACATGCAGGCTTTGTTTGTGTGGCTTAAAGTGGACAATATCGTACTATTCGGCTTAGGAAGAGTTGGACATGGGATTGAAACATTCCAATAATTGGTATTAGAACCGAAATGATGAAAATCTGTAAAAAAAACAAAATACCCTTCAAGTTTGAAGCAGTGGGGAGGTACGTGGCAAAGACTATTAAAGATCTTGGAAGCTTCGGTCCTCAAGCGAGTAAGGGGTGTCGAACACTTGTATCAAAAGTCTCTCCCTAACGGCGATAAAAAGATTTGGTGGATATTTCTAATTGTGCTGCAAAGATTAAGTGGTGAATGTCTAATGGTGCTGCAACGCTTAGGTAGCTAAATCATAATGGTGTTACAAAGTTTAGGTGAAGAGTCATTTTGGTGATTATGGCGGTACAAGATATGTATCACGTTTCGCTAGAGGTTGGAATCCAAGGGTTTGTGTGGTACTTGGTTTGCGAGGATGTTAATTGTGAAAACAAACAAAGTTTCACATTGGAAGTTTAGACAAATAATGTCTAGTATATAATGGGGTGTCCAACTCTGATTAGTATGAAACATTTTGGTAAGGAGTCCAAAATCAAATTCATGTGGGCTTTGCTTGTTCGGCTCAAAATGGACAATATCGTACAAATCGGCATAGAAATATTGGACATAAGCTTGAAAAAACCCAATATAACCAAAGACGTCAAACACCCGCTTCAACATCAACCCACAAACCAGAAACCCCAAACCCACCTTTCCTAACAGCTTCACCGCAATTCCTAGGACCAGGCCCGTCAGATCTCTCTCTCTCTCTCTCTAAACCATATATGAAATCTCTTTGGGCCAGCGGTGCTGACTTGTGGCTCTAGCACTCTGGAGTGTGCTAGCACCACCACGGTGACATAGATTCAAACTCGAAACATCTGACATTCATATGTTAGAAAAAGTACCACTTCTCTAAAAATTAAAATTGCTAAGAGTAAACTTTTTTTAATGATTACCCCACTAAAAAGCGGCCCCATATCCAGAGAAAATCTTACCTCCGGTCTGGATCTACGGATTAATATATACTACTTGTCCCTCAATGTATGAAGGAGTTCTTTTAAGGAGATGCTAAGTACCACCGTTGATTACAAAAGTTCAAACTCGAAACCTCTACCACCGATCTGTGAAAAAGAAATACCATTAGGATACAAGAACTAGTTATTTTTAATTTCATTGACTCATTATTTGGGATTATATTTGTAAATATCTTTGCAAGAGTGGCCCCAAAGACCCCAGTGTCCCACATTCGTCAACTTGCTTCCGAAATTGAGCTTAATGTAACTCACATTTACATCATCACGGGTCATACAATAACCCGAACACGCATGGACTTTAATTTCCATTCGTATGAATGATAAAAGCGGTTATCATAAGAAAATAGCAAGAATGACAATGACATACTCCAGATATTATATAATAGTAGTTTTCTCATCATTGTATCACCATATGAATTCAAATCTAATATACTGCATGTTATTGAAGCAGAAAACAAAAACACAAAACATGTCTTTAAAATTTTTGGTTATGGGATTATACTCGTTAAATTTGAAAATATCAAAATATATCAAAATTAGCTTTTCATATATAATTGAATTAAAAGATTTGTTTGTTCTAAATAACTTTATATTAAAATTATATTTAGGTTCTCTTATTTTAATGTCGATAGGATTACTTAATTAAAAATAAAATTAATCATTTTAATATTAATTCTTTTATATATTTTTATAATAAACATGTTTTGGACCGAAACCCGTAATTTTTCCACATATAATCAAAGTATGTAATATATTCATTTTTAATTGTTACTCAGATCTTCTCATCTCTATACATAAACATCACTGCTAGAACAGTGTTTGTGATTGCTACTTTTAACATAGCCTTTAAACGTTCATGCAAGGTGGCGTATCACTTATTCGGCCAAAAAATTAGGCTTCTCAAGATAGCCATAATTAATTTCGGTACAAACTTTTTCTTTTTTGAAAAAAAAAATTAAACCCATGTCTATTAAAAACACGGACCTAACCCCTGGGTGGGAGGTACAACCTACGACAAGTCCTCTCACGGGTATACGGACGTATCCGCAGCCGTGGTGAGCACAACAATGTGACTTAGTTTCCGCAGTAGCAGGATCGACCCCAGAATGTATTTGCATCCAAGGCCCGTTCATAACAAAATGTTACAAGAATTTTCGGTTAATACCTTGTAGACTCATAATCACATACTCCATCCATTTCAAAATGTTACATATTTTAGACTTTTCACACATTTTAATAAAACACATTAAATTTGCATAATTTTTTTTTATTATCTTTTTTCCATAATTTTAAGCTAATAAAAAAAATCCAATAAGTGTAATTAAGTTTTTTGAAGTTTGCGATTGGTTAATAAAACAAACATTGAAAATACAAAAAGTAGATCTTTTTGAAACAATTTTTTTCTCTAGAATATGTAATTTTATGAAACGGATGAAGTATATTCTTGGCATAGGCTAATGAAATCACAAAAGAACAACCGCATTTCTTTCGGACACACAAGAAGAAAATGACCACATACATAAGACTTACAAATCGGACTTTTGAACAACAGACATGTTCATTCTCAGCTGAAGATATTATAATGTTCAATTAGATCAGAATTTTAGAGAATGGTAATCATCTTTAATATTTTAAATAATTATATTTTAAGTATTATGTTAGAAACCAGATATGCAATAGTTTGGTTAAAATCATATATTATGTCAATCTGAAGATTGTACCAATAAGCCAAATGCAAGTATTTGAAACTAAGACGTTGGTTACAAAATCTATTCATTAAATGGGTCGAAAATAGGTATAGACGGCTACATAAACATTTTTTTTTGGGTAAAAATTTTAAGATATTATTACTAAGTTTTATGTTTACAGAAGTACAAAAGATAACACGGAGTAGAAAATAAGAAAAAAAAACTAAACACAGAAAAACATACAAGCACCAACATCGTTTACAACAAAGAAAAGTACGAAACTCTCACGCATTTATTATATCACTTAAAAACAAAATTAATATGTAAATATTAAGCTCTAGCTTGCATGCTTTTATTCAAACTGTAAATATATTTTGAAGAGGAAACTGTGTGCACGTCGTGTGCATAGCTAATTCAAGTACATTCGAAACCAGACGGAACCTTCTTGTTACACTTGTTGAGAAGAACGCTGAGAGATATAGGAACGTTAAGGTTGATTCCAAGAACGTTAACCTTGAGAGCAGTGCAGAGACAAATTGCAGCCTCGACGTCAACCAAACCTTGAACAAGCGAGCAGCATGGTTGAGCTGATGGCTGACCCAACTGTATGTTGAGTAGGCCACTTAGAACGTTTCCGCATACACCAAGCTTAAGGACATCTATAGGACAGTTTCCGGATGAGCCAGGGTTGCTCGGAGGTGTGACAGGCCTAGGGTTTAGACTTGGGACCGAGGGACTTGGAACAAACGGACTTGGGACATGCTTGGGGGGCCTGGGACTTGGGAGCGGCTTAGGCTTAGGACTTGGGCCCGGCTTGGGTTTGGGATTTGGGCTACAGCCACAATCAGTTGCAGCGGTCAACGTGAAAAAGAGGATGTTGAGAGCGAAGAAAAGAGCGAGACTGGCTGAGTTCTTTGAAGCCATTCTTTTAAAAAAAGATAAAGTCCGAGTTATAAGGACTATTGAGTGTTTTTGAGAGAGAGATGAGGAGAAATGAAGAGAAAGTGTTGGTATTTATAGGGTTTTGCAAGGATGTGACGAGTACTAACTTGTTTTAGAATAAATCAATTAATTATATTTTTTTTCTCTATATTATATATTTTCCCTCTTAATAACATCATTCTAGAAAAAAAAATCTGATCCTTTATCGTATACAAAATCTGATATAAAATTAAGAGAGAGAAAAAATCGATTTGCGCATTCATCTTTGTCTTATTGTCACATTGTCAATGATGTTATGATCACCACCATCATGAGTTCATGGCCCCATTGCACATTTATTCAGTCTTTGACTCGTAGTCATATTACAATAGAGCTTCGATAACTTTACGTCTGGTAGATAAATCCCAGCCAATACAAAATGTTTTATCATATGTGAGTGGGTGTTTTCAAAATTTCGTATCCTCTGATGTTTTTTTTTCTTTTTTTCTTTTTTCTTTTTTAAGCAATCTTTCTGTGTTGTGTTTAATCAGTAACTAATATCCTCTTATGTTACAAATTAAGAGGACATAAATATCCAGCAAGATTCGGGTTGGGCTTTGAATCTCATGTGTTACGGAGTGTTTTGTACATATGGATAAAAACGTTGTTGGAAAAGATACGATATTTTCTTCTGCCAAAATGAGAATTTCATTTTTATTTGTAAATGTTTCAAAAGGTAGATATTTCTGACTAGTAAAACTTTGGCAAAAAGAAATAAAAACAAGGTTAGACCAGAACATACCTTTAATAGTTATTCGTGAGTTACTCATTCATAACCAGCGCTTGCATCAAATGAAAATATGTCTTCTTAATGTTGCCCAATATGGTTTCTCTGGCAGTACTCTCAATACTATTAGACAGTGGATCCGCTTGTTCCGCACCGAATCCCATAGATTTCTTGGGAGGCTATGCGACTTGAGGACTCTTGGAACATTCACATCTTTCATGGAAAGCCAATCTAAGAATGCTATCCAAGTGACAAAATAGATGGAGTTGTAATCCAGTCTTTTAAGCTCCAAGTCCCATATATGATCGCTTTAAGCTCCAAGTCCCATATATGATCGCTTACTTCGCATCAGAAGAATAGATAATCCATGTTTTCTTTAGCCATTGCGCAAAGGCAACACAATGAGTTGTCAGTGATGCCCCATTTAAGTAGACGACCTTGTACGAAGCATGTCCAAGTGTGCAACCCACATAGTGAAGTGTGTTTTGGAATAGTACCTTTGAACCACATATTAGCTGTCTATTGATGGTGGGGTTCTCTGTTTCGCGAAACCACCCACGTTTTAGAAGCCGAGAAACTTGACAATTCACACTCATCAATGGACTAGAAATATTCATCTTCAGCTACAGAAATCACTGGAAACGGGAGAGTAATGAGGTGCATATGTAATTCTTCTTCTGCCTCCTACCTAACAACTCTGAGATTCCACCCCGATGGAATCCGCAACTGCTGCATTCAACAGAAATGGCAGTTGTCTTGGACCAAAATTTCCAAATCTGTCAATAAGACGATCAAGCAGTAGCCAATAGTCACCCCATAAACTTATGTTCTAGCCATTCTCCATGCATATGGTAGAAAACTATACATCATCATTAAAGTATGATATTAAATAATATGATAATATTTTACAAATTTCAAAATATTCTTTATTTCGATTTTTGTATAATTATACATTTTTATTACTAAAACAGATTTTCAAATTTTATTTTACTATTTTTTAAAAAATTATAAATTTTCGTAAAATTATTAGTTTCTTTTATATATCTACAATTTTTAGAAATACTGTTTAGTTTTACTTTTTGATAATTATACAATTTTTCTTTCAATTTTTTTTATTAATTTTATACAAATTGAATTAAAATATTTTTTATCCAAAAATATAAGTTTATAATTTTAAATATATACATATATACTTTAAATATAATTTAAAGTAAACAAAATTGTTTATTTTATTTTAATTTTGGTTAAGTTAAATTAAAATTTATATTAAAATATTGATAAGATAATAATAAAATATAAAAGAATAATAATATTTTGTTTAAAATATTGTTTAAATTTAAAATTTATTACTGCACCTAGTACATGAAAACACCTAGTACTCAATTATTTATAGAGTGATGTACTAAATCTATGTACAGCGCCGCCACACCCCACTCAAAACTAAAAGAGATATTTACGTATTAACGCACTCATGCCAAAAATCTTTTCACTTTTACTCCTTTAGCCATTTACCGCTAAGCCTGAGATTTATTATCCGGGATTCAAATCCAATCCGAGGTCTGCTCCGGATCCGCTCTGATATCCGGAGTACCCGAATCTGAATCCGGCTATTAAAATCTTGGATCCGTCAAAAACAAATGCGGACATCCTAATTTTTAGGTCTGGATATCCGAATCTGGATCTGTATTTTAAAATATGTTAATTTTTTAATTTCATTATTATTTATATTTGATTTATAATAATTTATACATAAATTATTCTTATAATATTTTATTTTAAGTTTTATAATATCATACATATATATATATATATATATATATATATTTATAAAATCTTGAATAAATATTTAATTTATATATTATTTTTAGAGTTTTAGTATCGTGAAAATTTTTTTTTTATCTTTTTAATAAAAATTATTATAACTCGTCGGAAATAAAAATTTCGTCAGAATTTCGTCGAAATTTCTGACGAATTTCTGACGAAATCCGACGGACATATTTCTGACAAAATTCCGACGGAAAAAATTCTGACGAAACTCCGACGGAAAAAATTCTGACGAAACTCCGACGGACAGAATTCCGACGGACAGATTTCCGACGAAATTCCGACGGACAGATTCCTGACGAAATTCCGACGGACAGATTTCCGACAAAATTCCGACGAACATATTTCCGACGAAATTCCGACGGACTTTATAAATTATTTTTTAAAAAATAAAACAGATTTTATTTAAATATTTTTAATAAATATTTTAATTCATTAAATATATATAAATTTTTAAAATTAGAAAAACGTTTTTTAAGATAATTATTTTTTAAAAATAATTTATAATAAATATTTTTAATTCTTTATATATATATAATTAAAATTAGAAAAACGTTTTTGTAGTATAATTGTTTTTAAAATCCATTATAATAAATGTTTTTATAAATTTTTAAAAATATAAAACGGTTTATAAATTGAAAATATTTTAAAACAAAGAGAAAACGTTTTTAAAAATTTTTAAAAACTTTTTGTAATTGAAACCTTTTTCTACTAACTGAAAAACGTTTTAATTAAATCTAAAAAAAAACAAAAAAAAACATTTTATAGATTGAAAAGGTTTTTAAAAAGGTGAAAAATGTTTTAATAAATTTTAGAAACCAGAAAACGTTTTAAAAATTATAACAAACTTAAAAAATAATTATATAAACTTAAAATGATTTATAAAAAGATTAAAATGCTATATAAAATTATGAAAACGTTTTGAAACAATAAAAGATAATAAAAAATTGAAAACATTATATATATATATATATATTTTTTTTTTTTTTCGTAAATAAAAATTTTCAATAATTATAAATACACCAAAAAGTTTTTATAAAAATATTTAACATATAATTTCTAAAATCTGCATCTAACATTCCAACCTAAAAAAATGTAATCTAAAGAGGGGTTTAGATGACTTACATGATTGGGGAAGAGATTTGGAGGATTTGGGGTCGGAGTCACAGATTTGTGTGTGAGGGAGAGGAGTAAGACCGCAAAGATTGCAGAGGAGAAGAGAAAAAATGAGGAAGAAGAAGAAGGGTCGGCTTATGTATTAAAAATAAACCGACAGACAGTTTCCGTCGGAATTCGGTTTGGTTCTTTTTTAATTGGCTAATCAAATAAATTTTATTGCAGAGGAGAAGAGAAAAAATGAGGAAGAAGAAGAAGGGTCGGCTTATGTATTAAAAATAAACCGACGGACAGTTTCCGTCGGAATTCGGTCGGTTCTATTTTAAGCGGTTAATCAAATAAATTTCGCAAATTTTCTTCCCGGTTAAAGTGTAAAAGTCCGACGAAATTCCGACGAAACCTGTTCGTCACATTTATTTCGTCGGAATTTCGTCAGAATTTTTCGAGAATATCGCCAAAGGAAGCCTCGAGAAACTATGAGTTTCTGCATGTCTTTTGATTGGTCGGGGTTAGAGTCCGTCG
>NC_027756.1:24241034-24270028 GCF_000695525.1 Brassica oleracea var. oleracea
TAATGATCACATAGAAATCTTTGATAGTATGTAAATGATTTATAAGAGGTTTAACTAAAATAATTACTTGTTTCACTCGATATTATACAAAATCAAAATCTACTCTTATATTACCGTAATATGTTTGTATAAGTATATAAATGTTATTGGAGGATGTCACGAATACGTTGATATGTATACGTAAATAATTTTTTTATATGAAAAACTTTAACGGTGTGAACTAATTTCATATTATAAATTTATATATGTGTTATTTGGATATTTTAAGTATCAAATTATACATTTATAATAACTTTGCCAATCTAAAATCTGTTTCGTCGTGGAAAATTCCGACGACATTCCGACGAAAGTCAAAAACCCGTCGGATTTCCGTCGAAATATTTCGATGGAATTCCGACGAACTTCACATGCCTATCGAAACCCCAAAATTATATTATTCTGTCGGAACTTTGTCGGATATTTCCGACGACCTGACTTTCGTCGGTATTTCGTCGGAATTTTCCGACGAAATACCGACGAAATACCGACGACCATGAAATTATATGTTTCGTCGGTATCTCGTCGGAATGTCGTCAAAGAAAACCGACGAAAATATTGTCCGTCGGAATGTCCGTCAGAATGTTGTGTGTTTTCTTGTAGTGGTACCGTACAATGCATGATTTTATTGATAGATGAGTTGGTTCACGTGCGCGCAAACGAGCACCAGCGTCAAGCTGCCTAAGGTCTTGACCACCTCCTCTTAATCGGGGAAGTTTGAACTAGCTGGAGAGTCATGATTTCTTCTCGAAAGCTATTATCAACGTTCAGCGATTGAATGAAGTTCATTAGTGCGAAGAATGAAACACAAAACAAGAAAAGAAGCCCGCCAGAACTAGTTAACAATACATCCGGGGTCACAACCAGACCTACCAGCCTATTTGATATCTTAAATTCTCTGATATCCGGATCCATCCCATGCCTATTTACCGCTACCAAGGCATTTTACGGAAATCAAAATTGCCTTAATACACATTACATAAGATAAGACACTCCCTCTCCGGCCCTCCCCCGCCACCTGACTTCATATTTTCTTTTTCCTTTTCTTACTTCTCTTTTATTATTTTGTTAAAAATAATATTATTTTCTCCAATTTTCTTTGTTTTGTCATTTTTAACTTTGATTTGCTGCCATTTCATTTTATACGTTAATTACGTTATGATTTCAACAATCCAAATCTCATAATTCGACGAGTGCCTTTTTATTTTTATCCTTATCCATAACAAATTTCAAATTTTATTATATAATCAAATGGTCTCACCATTAATGTTCTCTCAGCCGATATAATCAGAATCGGCACCGTAAGATGTGTCGTCTATTTTTAACTTCGTTGTAGTCGTGTTCGACAGAAATCTTCTTATGACTCCATTACATAATAAATTGTGTGTTCATTTAGTTTATAAGTTCTATGAATAAATCTCAATCACTTATCTTTCCATTTTGGTTTTTCCGATTCTTTGATTAGGGATTTTGAATTTGGGTCTTAAATTGAAGTCTGATCAATAATCCATAAGTCACATAATTTTTATATAGCTCATGAACTACATGTACTTCTCTTGTCTTTTGTAGGACCAGACCCTACTGTATGTTATGAAGTTAACATATATAATACTATATAATGAATACTTAAAATGTTGTACACAATTCTGTCTTTTTCATAAAAAAAGTAGGGTCTATGTGTTATGTATTACAATTTCCATTCAAATATAACCACTGATTTTCTAATGATTCCATGAATCATCTATGCATATGTATATTTTGAATATGGATATCCTTTATATAATGAAGCACAAGTCACCTTACCAATCAGATTATGACACATGAAAAATAGTTTTTTAAAAAAAAATATTCAAGAAAAATCTATCCCAATATTTCAGCGACATTTTTTTTTGTTGAAAAAACTTTATTTTATTATTCTCATAATATTTTATCCACGTTGTTTTAGGTTAACTGACAATGATCTCAAACAGTTTTATTTCTTATATTAATTTTTTCATCTACAAATTTGCTTTCTGTTTTTTCCTTTAATTTTTGAGATTTTATCTATCTTCTCCATTATTAAATGAGCAAAACAACGGATCCTTTCATCTCTCCTAGATTTCAGTTTGATCTCGACCAGTGCCTTCATATCTACTTTCTTTTTGCGCCAAATCTAAAATTTTATCTCTCCTAAAGTTCATCATCAACAAGTTCTTAGATTGATACGGTGGATTGTGGCGGTCGAATTTAAAATCAACTTGGGAAGAGATTGATATTGGTAAGGTGATTTTGGAGAGATTCAGAGTGCTTTAAAAAAATTTGTTGCAGGGTATGCATACTTTGCGTGCAGGTATTAATGGTAGTGGTGTGTAATGAGTTCATATGAGTTTTTTTTGGCAAAAGCAGAGTAAAAAATATTAAATAATCATTTGTATTGTTCAGTTTTAAAATTAATTCAGTTTGCTGTAGACAAGTATGAGAAAGAAGTAATTTAGATTTATTTAGACCTCTGCAACAAATATTGGATCTGTAAAGAGTCCAGTCAAATGTTAACAGAATAAAATATTGAACTTTGCAGGGTTGATAGCATGCCTCTTGTGGAGTATAGTGGCAGTAACGGTAGCTTGGATCAAAGGAGGAGGGTACTGTTTTACCCGAATGATCAGACTCAATTTGTTATTTCTACGTATATCATCTACTTAATTCTTAACTGGAAAATGTATCAACGGTGGCTTGAGGTAAAATCTTGAATTCTCCACACAACATTTGACACAAACCCGTCTCTCTGCAAAGTCTAGGCCGACAATTTTTATGTTTGTTTGAATTACTTTGTAAAGAATAATAAAGTACATGGAGACCTCTAGCCAAAACTGTATGGTTTAAAATAAACTAAATTTGTAAATTTTAATCTTAAAAATTCAACAAACTATCGAAAGAACTAACTTGGGTTTTTTTTAATTGTGCGTTTTTCTAAAAATCTTTTATATATTAGATCACAAGTCAACTAACCTATCAAATTTCAACACATGTCATACTTTTACAAAAATAAAATTAAAAATAATTGAAAAAACTATGTCATTCGATTTCTAATGTTTGAAAAAATGTCCATATGCGTTTACCATTATCCTACTTATATTTCATGTTTAAATAAAAAATATTTTATGTGTTTTTCTTTTGTTTTTGTTGTTTGTGTAGTTTAACAGTGTAGATGATATTCCTTAAAAAATCACCAAATTTTGGAAGAAAAAAAATTAGCATGTGCGTAATGGATAATATTAGAACACAAATCACAATTTATGACACATAATTTATGCTTTTCAAAAAACAATGAAAGCTAATTAGTTATCGACATGATAAAATTTAAGCAAATCACAAAATTTTAAAAGTTAAATAAACTTTCTATAAATTAAAAGAACTCCACAATTGAAAGTGTAGGTAAATCTTATTTTTTTCAAATTTCTAATTTCATGGCACAATTTCAGACTGTTTCTTTTATATAATTTTTGGTTAACTAATTTTCTTCTATATTTTTTTTCTGTATTTACTTTCTCTTTCTCTCACTCTTTTATTTTAAACTTTCCCATCTCTTCATCATTTTTTTCTGGCTGTTTAATGCAGCAACAAAAATCCATATAACTTTTACTTTTATTTCAAATTCCTTTTTTCTTCTTCTAAAATTAAAACTATCTTATTCTTTGTATGATCCAGCTTTAAGTTGTTTTATGGATTAGGAATACGAAGGGACAACAAGGTTGGACAAATAGATTTAAGAAATCAGACCATGCATACTAAAGTAATTATTTACCACTTTTCTTTCAGTCATTTCATTGTTATTGAGTTTTTTGTTTATCATAGATTTATATAAGGCAAAAGAGAGACAACTCCAGTTCAAAAAAAAAAAAAAAAAAAAAGACAGCTCATTTTGCAGTCAAAGAACGTGAAGATGACACATTGGTGTAGCTGTTGGGACGAGATTGAGGTAATATTGTAAATATAAGTATTTTAGTTTATTACAAATTGTTATGATTTATATATTATACATATTTTATGGCTTTATTATGCATATGATTAGGCCTGAGACATTTATCCGAGATCCGGATTCGATTCGAGATTCGATCCGGATCCGATCCGAAAATCCGGATATCCGGAGGGACCGAATCCGGATCCGGATAATAAAATGTTGGATCCGTCAAAGTCGGATTAGGATCCGGATATTTTGATTTTCTAGTCCGGATATCCGGATCCGTAAGTTTTATTAATAACTATTTCAATAATAGTAATATCTATATATAAGTATTAATTTTTTTAATATATTTCATTTTTATAATAGTATATATAAATTTTATGTAAATTTTGTAATATTATACATAGAAATAATTAAAAATATTATATATATTTTTGTTTTTAAATTATTGTTAATATTTATATATTAATATTATTTTTTATTTATTTTAAGGCAAAATCCGGATATTACAATTTTTAGAAGGATATCCGACACCCGGATATCCGAGAACCCCGGATCTGGATAAGGATAATAAAATTATGAATCCGCCGGATAAAGATCCGGATCCAGATACCTTAAAATTGTCCGGATACCCGATCCGTCCCAGGCCTACATATGATGCACATTAACACTTCGGTACTCTTAACACCCAAGAATAGTAGAGACAACATTTGTACTGTTAGTATACTTTAAACCCAAAGTGTAATATTAATATGTGTTCAAATTATATGTTAAATTTATAAAAATAAAGAATTTTTCCCGTACGTAGTATGGGACCGAAAACTAGTTCTAATAATAGTTTATGAAACATTTTCATCCACGTGGATAATATTCGATGGTCATGTTTCCGTGGACACATAAATAGATTCAAATTCATGTATTGATTTCTATGTTAGATTCACTTTAGCCATGGTGTCTTACTCTATTATATATAGGTGATTACGAATGTATATTACAACAAAAATGCATATTTAAAAAAGAATTGAAGTTACTAGGACATGAATAACATAAACCTTTGGAATCTTGACCAATTTGTTTTTGCTCATATGGATAACTTTCAAATCTTGAACATCTTATAATGTCCATATGGACATTAAAACATGGTCCATGCATTTTTAAAGTTATCCATGTGTACAAGAGTAAAATTGCAACATCCTGATTTCTATTGTAAATGGTAAGGCTTAAGAGAATATCTGAATTTGATGTTGGAGTTTTAGAATATACTCCACACCATGGTAACATAAACTGAGACGCCAAAACAATTATTTTGGCACAGGATCATTCTATTGCACCCAGACTTGCCTCGGGGACACTCGAAGAGACTATGATTACTGGCCTCGTGCTCTGAACCGGCTAGAGCTCTTTTTGAAACCTTCCACAAGAAGATCCATAGAGATACATGAAGCTTGAAACAATCCAATGCACATCGCATATACTGGCGTCAACATGCCAACTAACTTTAAGACCATTTCCTTTCCCTCTTCGAAACACATACTTATCCTATGGATCGAAAAATAACCCAAACATAAAATCACATTGGTTAATCTACTCAAGAGGGTATATTCAATTCAATATTTGGGAGAATTTGAAGCACATATAACTCCCCAATATGGTAAAGAAAGATTGAACCGTACGATTGACAAAATTACAAACAAACGAGGTGAAGTTATATGCAGACTATATTGTGCTTTGACCATCAATTTAACTCGTGTTCCTCATTGCCACACACTTCCTCTAACATTTCCATAAACCCTTTCTTCTTATTCCCCCTCATCGTTGTTGTTGTCGTCGTCTTGGAGCTGAAACGGTTTTCATGCATTGATGCTTCTTCGAACCTTGTCCACAGCTCTTTCTTTAGAGTACTCTCACCAGCTCTTGTTCTGTTTTTCGTCATTACACTCTCTGCTTCGTTCATCAATGGTGTACTCTCAACCACCATTGACCTGCTTGCCTCTAAGCAAAATGACAAAGATCATAAAGACCACATGAAATTACCAGAAAATCAAAATTCTCGAAAGTTTCTTTTTATAGTACCTTTTGTGTGTGCTGCTGCTTCTGGTTTAACGTTTGTAAAAGCAAATGAGGATACCGTTCTTGAGACACCGGTTTCATCAGTTGGTTTCTTTTCATTCACAGGCAGCTCCAGTAAAACAGATGTTTTAGGAGGCGAAAACCACCAAACCGGCGAGGCTTCAAGATCGGTTTTTCTAGCTATTGGAGCATGTTTTAACCCCATAAGCTCTGGATACTTGGAATAGAGGTCGTCTGTTTCATCAATGCCAGACGACTCAGAGCTCTGTGAACCATTAAAAGTGCTAGCTCCCAATTCGGAGCAGGTGGACTTACAAGCCTCTTGCTTTCCCCGTTGAGGAACCGGTTTAAACAGTGTACGAGTTTTCGGAGGGGACATCTTCAAGCAAGGGGTCATCAGAAGCTCAGACTGAATTTTCACTGAAGGCAATGGCTCAGACTCTACCAAACTTTCAGACAAATCCATGAGAGGGACTAAAGAGTTACCACCAAGTCCTGCAGTCTTCATCGACTCAACTCCTAGACCACAGTCACTTGTCTCTTTAGAAGCTTGAAGCGGTTGAGTTGCAGCAGAATTTGGAAAGACCCTTTTGGATTTGAGCTTGGATTTAAGGAATTCAGATTTTCGCAAGGGGAGTGGTGTCAACATAAAGAGCTGTCTACCCTTGTCGGGGTTATGATCACCACCACGCCATGCCACGAGAGGAGAAGGGGAGACTAAGGGCTCAAATCCAGTAGGCTCAGGACTCTCAACATCATACAATTCTTCTTTGCTTGCGCTGCTCATCAAAGACTGTTCTTCCTGTACCTTGGAAAGCAATTGAGAACTGGATATGGCTGCTTGCAACCGAGGAAACCATGGCTGTAATTGTAATGAAAACAGATTACAAAACACTAGAAGGAAGGAAGGAAGTAAGGAAGGAAGGAAACAAAGCAAACACAATGAGTCAAGGGAATGTAACCTTTAGTGAGGAATGCATATCTGACAAGACAGATCTGAAGGATTCAACTTCTTGTTTGCTCAAAGTTTTGAGCTTTGTGGCTTTGACAACGAGCTCATCAATCTGAGATTCCAAAACATTCGTTAGTCTATAAGACTCTCACTATTCAGACCAATACAAAAGAGACAAGCAAGGACCTGGTGAAGAAGAGATGAGATATCCGAATGTACAAGGTAGAGTAGATCCCGTTCACAATCTTCTTCTTCTTCTTCTTCTTCTTCTTCTTTAACTGCGAAAACAACCAATCAATCACTCAGAGAACGACTCTATGTCTAAGATTCGAAGAAGCGAGAAGATACCTGTTTCTCTAACAAGAGTATCTCTTCTGGTCATGTAACGCTCCATTTCTCTAAAAAAGTAGATTGTGCTTATGAAATGAGCTTCGATTTAGCAATAATCTTGGATCTGGACAAAAACAAACCAATTGGTACGCGATTCCCTTCCTAATTGATGGAGAATGCTTACGGAAGTAAGACGAAGAAGAGGAAATGATAGAGAAAGCACTTTGCTGAGAGAGAAACGGAGTGTTAGATCGCGCCGTCGTTAGGGTTTCTAGAAGGCGGGATTTTGAATTTTCGAATTTGGGCAGCCCATTAACTCTGTATACCCCCTCTCTCTCTTAAAAAATTATCTTTTCTCCCTTTATTAAAATATCATTTAATATTTATTTTTTTTTAAATAGAAAACATGGGTCCAGAGTGTGTAAAGACTTCAATACCCTTGACTAATTAGAATATTCACAAACTCAACCTCTAATTTACCTACCCACCAAAAAAAATCGGATCTAACCCGATTATCTTCCCCCCCCCCCAAATCCCGTCTTTGTTCTCTCTCGTAACGTAGAGAAAATTTTTTTTAGAGAGTAAATAGAAAAGGGAGAAACTTTTCACTGAATTCTTTGATTTTTACTCAGAGAAAGAAAGATCGATGAGAAGTCATGGTTTGGATTCCGTCCGTCGAGCTCTTGGATTAATATGTTTCTATTTTTTGTCCAAAATTCTGAAAAAATTTCTCATTTGTTTTTGATACATCTTGGGACTTGTGCTGCGAGAAATCTTATACTTCTTGTCTCGTAGAGAAAACAACGACAGAACATGAAGACGCCTTGTGGGTTCTAGAAACTCACCTGGTAGTGTGGATGTCAAGGATCAATGGGAACACTTGTCTGGATATAGAGGTATTATTGGTCATAAAAGGGTTATGGTATTCCTGGGGGGAAAAACAGCAGCTCTTCTGAGAAAACCAAATCAGAATGGGTGTGCACGAGTTTCACTACACCCTCTTACCTGAAGTCTGAAGACAAGGAATTCATATAACACTCTTTATCTCTTTGGTTTATGATCTGATTCATATGACTTTCTTAGGATGCTTGTTTTGTGTCAATAGTTGTGTGCTAATTACTCATCAATGCTATAAATTATATATTAGTTGTTAAGGGATGTTTTTACCGACAAAATAGAAGTTGAGGTTTGAAATCTCTTTTTGGCTTACCTTTTAACACTTGTGAATCTTATGTGCTTTGTTACTAGTTTTTGTACAGAGAACCTACGCGTGCTTGCAGTCGGAAAGTTTTATTATTTATGGCTTTGTTATTTTATTGTCAGGAGATGTATGGCATTTGCATAGTTGAATCAATGGTTAGGTGTTATGAGAATGTCGTGGCTTGTTTTTGAATATAGCTAGGATATAATCGATCAAAGATCTTGAAACAGGTGATCTTGTGTGGGTTTTAAAAAGTGAACGCTAAGGCATGAGGCGACCTCAGTTGGAGAGGTCATCGCCTTGCAGAGGTGAGGCGATGCGTTTTCAGGAAGGCGACGCTCCACCACGCTTCACACCGCCTTTGACGCCTCACGCCTCACGCCTCACACGCATTGGACGCCTCTGCATAAAAAAAGGGTAAGTTTCCATTAACCAAGACACAAGGCTTTTAAGGATCGACGCTATTTGTTATCAACCTCATAGATGTTATTTAAGTATTTTGGATGTTTAAAACTTGAGAATCCTTTTGAATGTTTAAAACTTGGTGTGTTGCAAAAGAAATATATTTAACACATGTAAAACTCTAAAATATATATAATATTAAAAAGGGGAAAATGTTTTTACAAAAGAATTCACATGTAAAACGTACAGCCGTCATATATAGATTTAATATGTAGATTTAGTGATATTCTACAAAAAAAAATCATCAAAAACGGATAAAAAATCAATACGAAAGATAAACATTTATCATCTTTTATAGATTTTAAAACCGTTTATGTTTCATAAAATTTGTTTTGTTTTATTCATGTTAAAATAATAATATAAAAAATACTCATGTAAAACGTGCAGCCGTTATATACATAAATTTAATATTCTAATTATACTTAGTAATTCTTGGTAATCTTCAAGGTAGTAGTAATACCACCTTACACATAGTAATACTTTGGTAAATTTTAAGTTTTATTAGTAAAACCATGTCCAAATGTAATATTTTGTAGTAAAACCAATGATTTTATACAGTGTATGTCATTAAGGAAAAATATTACATAAACAGTTTACCAGAAATAAGTATTTTTATAGATTCTCCTTACTATAGTCTAACGATTCACATAACAACCATGAAAGTTAAGGCATCATTTTGGGAAAATGGTAAATATTCCTAAAACTATAGAAAATAATCATCTAAATAGTTTTAATAGTCTTATTTACTATATACATTGTCTACTAATAGATAATATATGAGTTCTATATGTTAAATATACGTACTACTTGCAATATATATGGGTTTCAAATTACACATAATAAAACCAAGTAATCCTAGTAGTCAGAATTAACATAATAAACCCAGTAATCCTAGTATTCCGAATTACACACAGTAAATTCAGGAATCTTAGTAGTCGGATTACACACAATAAACCCAGTAATCCTAGTTGTCAGGTTATACACAATGAAAACATAATAAATAAAAGCTTGTCTTAATTATTCCTCTACATGCCATTGCGTATGATACATCCACACCAATCCTGTGTATAACCAAATCAATGTTACTGTCCTTTCTGAAAGTTTTCTAGGTAAAAGTTATCTAAATTTTCAGAACAACGATCTCAGGGAACAATTATATATTTGCATCATCACTTTTAGGGTAATTCAGTTTTCAGTTATTTCGGTTAGTTATTTTAGTCCGCTCAAAAAATTTATCAGAAATTATGAGACTTTGTTAAGAACTATCAGCAGATTCTCCACGCTAGTGTGGTTGGTCACGAGCTTGATGTGGAGAAGCAAAGATATGGGGTATGTTCTGATGAAGTATCCAAAGCTGTTAGGGTTTAAGCTCGAAGGGATAATGAGTACATCAATTGCTTATTTAGTACGCATTGGTGTGAGTCCTAGAGATATTGGTCCAGTTGTGACTCAATATCCTCATCTATTGAGAATGAGAGCTGGAACAATGATCAAACCTCTTGCAGATTACCTCATTTCCATCAGAATTGTGGCTAGGATTGGTAGAGAAACATGCTTATATCGCCGGGTACAGCCTCAAGGAGACTGTTAAACAAATTTAGATTGTTTGATTAGCTTTGGCGTCAAGGAATAGTTGCATACTTTATTTAATGATATTCCAGAATTTTTTTTTTTTCAAATTTTTTTTCTTCCAAAATAAAATTGCTAACTTTGGTTACCGGTAAAGGACAAGATGTCTACACAACACTACTTTTTCAGCGTGAAGCTCAAGATTGATCCTGAAGGATTTGCTCGTGTTGTTGAGTAGATGCCAGAAGTTGTAAGCCTTAAGCAGTTAAGCATAACGTGATAATGAAACCTTTAATGATATTCCAGAATTTTTTTTTTTTCAAATTTTTTTTCTTCCAAAATAAAATTGCTAACTTTGGTTACCGGTAAAGGACAAGATGTCTACACAACACTACTTTTTCAGCGTGAAGCTCAAGATTGATCCTGAAGGATTTTTTTTCGTCAAGGAATAGTTGCTAACTTTGGTTACCGGTAAAGGACAAGATGTCTACACAACACTACTTTTTCAGCGTGAAGCTCAAGATTGATCCTGAAGGATTTTTTTTCGTCAAGGAATAGTTGCTAACTTTGGTTACCGGTAAAGGACAAGATGTCTACACAACACTACTTTTTCAGCGTGAAGCTCAAGATTGATCCTGAAGGATTTTTTTTCGTCAAGGAATAGTTGCTAACTTTGGTTACCGGTAAAGGACAAGATGTCTACACAACACTACTTTTTCAGCGTGAAGCTCAAGATTGATCCTGAAGGATTTTTTTTCGTCAAGGAATAGTTGCTAACTTTGGTTACCGGTAAAGGACAAGATGTCTACACAACACTACTTTTTCAGCGTGAAGCTCAAGATTGATCCTGAAGGATTTGCTCGTTTTGTTGAGTAGATGCCACGAGTTGTAAGCCTTAAGCAGTTAAGCATAACGTGATAGTGAAACCTTTTAGAGTTTCTGTTAGGAATTTATGGAACTGGTTCCTCAACTGCAGTGACAAAAGGTTTGAGGAACGGTTGGAATGTAACTTTACTGATGCATTTATGCCTAGTAAATAGTAATGGTAGTGAAGAAGTTGTATCTTGCGTTATTTACATTATCTATGAGATACATCTTGTTTTAATGATATTTCAGAAAATAATATCTTCAAAATCAGACATAATAAACCCACAAAAAAAAAACAGTTTTAAAATTTATTTTCATTTTTTCAAAATACTCATCAAATCTTACATTCTTTACTTTACCCACGATGTCTACTTTATTTAATGATATTCCAGAATTTTTTTTTTTTCAAATTTTTTTTCTTCCAAAAGTAGGCATAATAAACCCACCAATTGATAAATACATAGTTTTTTTTAAAAAAATCCAGTCTCTCAAAATACTCATCAAAATTTACATTTTTTACTTTACCCATGATGTATACGTTGTTTTAATGATATTTCATTAAAAAAAATCAAAAACACGGCAATAATAAACCCCTCCAACCCATAAATACAGTTTTTAAAATCATTTTCAATCTCTCGAAATAGTCATCAAATCTTACATTCTTCTTATTACTCATGATGTAAAATTCATTATAATGATAATTCTGAACAAATTTCATCAAAAACAGATGTGTTATTACATATTCTTTAAAGCTTCAGTTCATCAATACGGAGGAAGGAGGACACATATGTGGAGACGAAGAAAAAAATTGGACCCCACCTAAATTTAATTGGTTAAGATTTATTGTGGAACCCATATGTGAATTGATTTGTAAATAGTTTGTTTAATTCATGAATTGGTGAAGTGGCCATCCGTTTCTAAAAAATAGACTTTTTAGTATTTTCGCACATATTAAAAAAACGCGTTAAACTATCATAATAAGTGTATCATTTTCTGTAATTTTCAATTTTCAATAACTTTTAGCCAATAGTAATTCAATAAAGTCAATTAATTCTCTTGAAGTTTACAATTTTTTCATAGAAAACACCAAAAATATATCTTTCTGAAACAAATTTTTTTTCTAAAAAATCTATCATTAAGGAACGGATGGAGTATTAAACAATTATAAGGTAATTTAGGAATAACAAGGAGAGAAGGATACTGAAAATAGAGAAGAGATAAAGATTTTCTTTTAAAAGGGCATATTAAGTTAAAGTCCGTTGGGGATTCTACTAAGATTATTAGCTCAATATACCCCTTCCTCTCTTGGAAAATTCTAATTTATCCCATCAATTAAAACAATTTCTTTTTTATTTATTTTTAAATTCGAAACCGAGTTAAAGACCTTTGTACCCTTAATAAAATGGACTTATTACTTTGACCCAACCTAACTATCCGACTCCGACCCAAACCCAACCGGGTCAACCTCAGATTTTTAACATAAACTCTAAACGACGCCGTAAAATGTTATGTCTCTCATTTCTCTAAATCCCCAGTCTCGACTCTCTCTCGAGACGAGAGACGATAGAAACGGCCACGGCTCCGACCCGACTTTCTCTTCTGTTTCCATTAACATCGAGCCTCCAATCGAGCCTTCGTCGATATTCTTCATCTTTCTTCTAACTTTCTTAGACCTAAACGCAAAGTCACGAATATTTTTCTTCTTCTTTCTCTCTCGTTCAATTGAAAAGGCGACGACTAGTAACCCAAATCCGCGATTCTCTTTGTTTCTTCTTTATTCTCCATAGAAATCAATGTTTCAACCGACGGTCTTCATCTTCTTCCTAATTTTGTAAATCATGGTTTGGTAAGTGTTTTGTTTTTTCCCTGGTCAAATTTTGTAATTAGGTTCAGAAAAATTTGAGAAAATTGTAACTTTGTATAGAATCTGTGAAAAGCGTGTTTTAGCTATGAATTTGGGGGAAATTTTGGTAAAGTCTGTAGATTTAGAATTGTTTGATTCATGATTGATGTTTTTCTGGGTTGATGTTAAATGTTTTGAAGTATTGACTCTTGATTTACTTTTGACCCATGGAACTTAAATAAAAAAAAACTATAAATCTATAGATTTAGAATTGTTTGATACATCTCTATAGTCTATATTCCTGAGATTGATATACATGTTTGTGGTGTAGGGATATAGAGAAGATGCAGGTTTAAACTTGGAGAGTGATGCTGATGAATAACTCCGAATCTATATTCCTTTTAACCAGTCTCTTAGTGGTGACTTGAGCTGTGAGATTTTAAATTTTTGTGATCAGAAAAGACTCTGACCTTGGTAGATTGTATGTAGAGATGAAGAGGCTTAATAGATGGAATATGTTTTTCTTGGTAGATAGCTTGCTTAGAGGTGTCCTACTTGTGCTTAGTTGCTTAGATTGAATCTAGGGTTAGATTTTTCTTTAAGTTCCAGTTAGCTACAAAGGAATCAAATATTATTAGCTGCTATAAGATCTTCTGCTGTCTTTAGTAACAGGACAATGTTGTGGAACCGTTGCTTGTTGGCAATACCGGTAGGACTTAAGCAAAAGGACAATGTTGACGCTCTTGTACAGAAGGTAAGCATGCTCCTTTGTCTTTCTCAGTTCATTAGTGATGAGGTTCTGTCTCTATTAATGTTAGTTTTGTTTGTTGTATTCAGTTTCTTCCGGAGAATTTCACAGAGGTGAGTTGAGGAAGACAAGAACTGGGTCGACCGATCTCGACAAGGAACCGTGTCAGCAATAATCGAAGGTTTAAGCGGAGTTGTGTGATATCAAGTTCATTGCAGAGGCAAGCTGAACATATTACGAAATAAACACAGACAGTTTTGTAATCAAATCAGATTAAATGTAGAAAAAGATTTAAATATATGTTAACATTTAATTATACACTCGATTTTTATTAATGTAGTTTTCATTATCTTCTTTAGATGTGACACATTCTCCTTTCATCTTTGATTAATTCCCATTATTTAAGCATGTTTCATTTGAAAAAAAAAATGCCCATATTAAATTGTTTTTATAAAATGTAGGATTAAAGTTTAAGTCTTTTTTTCTTCTACAAACACATTTTTTTTTTGTCAAGTAAAGTAAATATTAAGTTGAAGTAATATATCACATTACACCTTCCATCATTTACAAATAATTAAAAAGTTTTAAAATTTTATCTTCTTATTTTAGATTTTAAAAACGTTTTATGTTTCATAAAATCCATTTTGTCTTACTCATGTAAAAATAATAATATAAAAAGTAATCATGTAAAACGTACATGTATAGCGCATGTTAAAATAATAATTTAAAAAATACTCATGTAAAATTCACAGCCGTTATATACATAAATTTAATATTTCAATTAGACTTAGTAATTTTTGGTAATCTTTAAGGTGGTAGTAATACTAATTTATAATAGTAATACTTTGACAAATTTCAAATTTTACTAGTAAAACCATATCCAAATGATATATTATATTTTGTAGTAAAACTAATGATTTTATACAATGAATGTCATTAAAGAAGAGTATTATATAAAAAAATTACCAGAAATAAGTATTTTTATATATTCTTCTTACTATAACCTTATGATTCACACAGCAACCATAAAAGTTAATGAATCATTTTGGGAACATAATAAATATTCCTAAAACTATAGAAAATAATAATCTAAATAGTTTTAATAGTCTTATTGACTATATACATAGGCTACTAATAGATAATATGTGGGTTCTATATGTTAAATATATGTAATATTTGCAATATATAGGAGTTTTAAATTACACATAATAAAACCAAGTAATCTTAGTAGTCCAAATTACACATAATAAACCCAGTAATTCTACTAGTCCGAATTACACACAATAAATCTAATAATTTTAGTAATCCGATTACACACAATAAACCCAGTAATTCTAGTTGTCCGATTACACATAATGAAAACATAATAAAGAATAACTGGTGCGTCAAAACTACCAGGATGATCTTGAGTTAAAATAACTGCAACGATTTGTGGTGCGTCTCTCATTCTATTAAACCACTATTATCATATTCTATGACCATATTAAAGTCCTATACTTCAAAATGAAGTAAAATAAACCAAACCCCATAAAAGCAGTTTAAAAAAAAATGTCTCAAAATTTTCATTAAATCTTACATTATTTACTTTACCCAAGATATACACTTTATTTTAGTTATATTCGAGATAAAATTTCTGCAAAAAGCGAACATTATAAACTTAAAACCCAGAAAACACAATTTTAAAACTCGTTTTCAATCTTCTGAAATTCTCTGTAAATCTTACATTATTTACATTACCTAAGATATATAATTCATTTTAATGATATTCTAGACAATTTTTTAAACGGATATAATAAATCTAAAACCAAAAAAAAATAGTTTTAAAACTTGGTTTTAATCTCCCGAAACTCTTAGCAAATATTTTATTATTTACATTAGCTTTAATATACTTAGAATTTTAAAGTTATTTTACAACAACTTTCATAAGAAATGAACATACAGTACATGTTTTATGAAGTTTCAGTCACGTTAATAAAGGAAAACAAAAGGGAAGAGGTCAAGTTGAAGAAGAAAGAGAAATGGATAGAAAGTTTTCATTGGTTAAAGTTTATTATGGGATCCAGTTCATTTTTGATATATTAATATAAATTTAATTCATGGTTTAATATTTTAATGAGGTGGCAAATTTATTAAAAAAAATTAGAAGGCTAATTTGGGGATCACAAAGAGAAAATACATATTTGTAAATGTATTTGTATGACTAACATATATTATTATTTTTTTTTTTGACAACGAACGGCCACTAACATATATTATTCTTATCATACTCAAATTTTTATTTTAATATGTTACATCACATACATGACGATGAATTATGCATCCGGTATAAAAATATATATTATTCATGTTCAATGCAACTATGTCTGAATTTGTAACAATAATATGATTTCTATTGTTTTTTTTCATTCCTAACAACTAAACATTTTATATGTAGTACCAATAAACTTACATGTTTTGCATAAAGTCAGTTCTAAGAAGAGTGTTGCTAAATTTAAAATCTTGCCAAGTACAAAATTAAGCAACAAAAAAAATATTTTAAAAACAAAAAGCAAAACTACATTTGCTCATTTTGCAAAACACTATAATCTTAAAATTTCAAATAACATTCTATTTAATCAAAACACATAATTGTTTTCAATAATTTTAGAAACAATCAACCAAAAATATACCTGTCCTTTTAGAAAGGCGGGTCAAAGTCTAGTTTATATTTTAAATGGGAATATATATATATATATTTATAAATAATAAAATTTATTAATACATTATATTACCTATTGAATTGATAAAACTCAATCCCGATAAAATTTATCAATATATTATATTTGTTCGTTTACAGAATATTAATTTATAAAAATTATAATTATATTACATATTTAAATATTAAAGTCACCTTACGTCATCAGTTTAATTTTAATCGATATGAAAATTACATTCGTAAATTTAAGATATGAATAAAAAATATATTAAATACTAGGTTTAATCATTAAATTTATTGGAAGAAAGAAGAAAACTAATTAGTTTATATTAATACGTATTAGGTCTGATTGTTTAAATTAATTGGCAATTAAAATTAAGTAAGAAATTTTTATTATAATATTTTTTAAAGATTATTATTAAATTATAAAAATAAGAGTTAAAGAAAAATAAAGAAATAAAGCTTTGAAATAAATTATGACTAGAAAAAAAAAAGAAATATTAAATAAAGATGGGACCCACTTGCATAAAATCTGTATCAAAATGATAAAAAAATATTAAAATAAATTTGGGACCCATCGCATAAAATCTGGGCAAAAAAACCATTAATAGAAAAAGAAAAGGGTAAGTTGTGGAAGAGAACTAAAGGAAGGGCATTGAAAATAAAGAAGAGGTATTGAGAATAACTTTTTTTTTATTAGGGCAAATTGAGTTAAAGTGCTCTACAGAGATAGATAAATAAATTATTTTTGTTATATATTTATTATAAAGAACAAAGCTTTGATAACATAAAAGCAAAGGAGAAAATTTGATTATTTAAATTTGTGTATATGAAAACACGAGAGAGAGAGTTGTGAGCCTTTTATTATTAACGTTCGACTTAATCACTTTCTATTACACACGAGGATATTTATAGGAACATGAAGTCAGTGATGGAGGTGGTAATAAGCCGCATAATTGTCTTGGCAACAAGCCATGTGATGGAGTGGGCAACAAGACATCACCTTAATAGATAATCACTAATAAGGATAAACCTTATCTTTAACACTTCTCCTTGATTATCTATTTTCTATTACGTTGTGCTTCGTTGAAAACCTAGTCATGGAAAAACTCATTGGGACAAAAATCATGACGAGAGAAAAAGAGTACACTGTCATAATCTCCCCCTGAGAATAGTAGATATAGATTTCTTGTCACAGGTGACGCAAATGCCGCATTCCGTTACCATAGACATGTTTTCGAAATGTTGTAGTCGGAAGAGCTTTTGTGAAAAAATCAGTCGGATTGTCGCATGACCGTACATACTCGATGTCCACATCTTTATTTTTCTCGAGCTCCCTTATGTATGAGAAAAATCTCGGAGGGATATGCTTTGTTCTGTCGCTTTTGGTGTAGCCTTCTTTGAGTTGAGCGGCACAAGCCGAATTGTCTTCAAATACTTTCGTCGGCTCTTTCTAATTGACTATTCAGCTTGATTCTTGTATGTGGTGACTCATTGACCGAAGCCACACACATTCTCGACATACTTCGTGAAGCGCAATAGTTTATGCATGATTCGAAGATGTCGCAACCAGAGTTTGTTTCTGGGACCGCCAAGAGATCGCGGTTCCACTAATTGTAAAAACATAACCGGTTTGCGATCGAGCCTTATGAGGATCTGACAAGTATCATGCATCTGCAAAACTAACCATACCAAACTCGGGTTTTCTATATTAAATCAACCCTAAATCAAATGTACCTTGGAGAGAACGAATATGTTCTCGACGTCATTCTAATTTCCATGAATCGGAAATGAGCTGTATCTTGCAAAGGCATTAGTGTCTTAAAGTATATTTAATCAAATACAATTCGCAAGACATATAAGCTCATATATGCTTTATTACCATTAGCATCTCCAAAGTACTTATAAGATCTTACCAGGATCTTTTAAAACAACATCTCTTTCAACATCGAGAGATCTATTTACCATTGGAGTACTCAAAGGAGTTGCTTTATCCATATAAAAGCATTTCAACAACCTTTTCATATAGTTTGATTGATGCACATAAACTCCTTCTCGGATATGCTCTATCTTGAGCCCAAGACAAAACTTTATCTTGTCGAGATCTTTCATTTCGAACTCCTCTTTCATATGAGTTCGAGCATCATCAACCTCCTTTTGAGTTTCAATTATGTTCATGTCATCTACATGTACAGCAATGATCACAAAGCCAAATGACGATTTTTTTATAAAAACGCATGGACATATCGCATTATTCACATATTCTTTACTCAAAAGATATTCACTTAAGCGATTGTACCACATGCGTCCGGATTGCTTTAATCCGTAAAGTGATCGCTGTAACTTGACCGAACAAATCTCCCTGGATTTTTCTTTCAATATCCCTGGTATTTTCAATCCCTCAGGGAGTTTCATATATATCTTTATCCAACAATCCATAAAAATATGCAGTCACAACGTCCATGAGATGCATTTCAAGATTTTTAGATGTCGTTAGGCTCATCAAAAATCTAAACGTAATTGCATCAATTACCGGGGAATACGTTTTCTCAAAATCAATTCCCGGTCTCTGAGAAAATCCTTGGGCAACTAATCAGGCTTTATATCGTGTTACTTTTCTCACGAATACCCACTTATACCCAACAAGATTTATATTCTCAGGCGTTATGACTATAGTTCCAAATACATTCCTTTTATTCAGCGAGAATGATTCAATTTGAATGGCCTTCTGCCACTCCTCCCAGTAATGTCTTTTTAACATTCCAAAATGGACCTTGGATCATCATTTTCATGATCGATCTCTTTGGACACAGAAAAGGAGAACATTCCATCAACATCGTTTATCTTATAACTTTTCATCAGGGGCGTAGTTGATGGAAATCTCATACTTTTCTGTTCTCGTTTCGTCATCTGGATCATCTTTATTTGGTTCATTTTGAACCTTTTCATCTATGCCTTCTTTCAGACATTTTTCAGTATCAGGTTCTTCTGAAACCTTTCCACTTTGCTCAATAAATTTTTTTTTCTTTTGGGGATTTTTTTATCTTTAGAACCCGCTAGTCTCCCCCCTCTTTAATTGAACCCTAGGTTCATTCATTTTGTTACCACCAGTTTATTCTTTAGGAACATCAATTCTTGATGGAACATTTTCAGTGGGTATATCATGTCGTATCTGTGAACACGTTTGGTAACTGGTTTGCCAAATTATGCAAATGCACAATTTCCTGAATTTCCAGCCCTCTTTGATTCGTAGGGGGATCAAGGTGTAACAACGACGGTGTACACCAAGTAATCTCTTTAGAAATTCTACTAATTCCTCCCCCTAACGCTGGAAATTCATCCTCATTAAAATGGCAATCGGGACACTGTGACGTAAACATATCACTAGTTACCAGTTCAAGATACCTTATATACGGCTTGTTCTAATTCTTCCAGAGTTTTATACATTCCCGAGAGCATCTTTAACTCTCCAGGGACTTCTAAATATCAAGATGCAACTCACGTCGTTTATGTCCTGCCAGACATATCAATATATTGCATCTATTTTAATTTTTCTCCAGTGACCTTGGAACAAGCCGTTTTTCATACCTCAAGGTCATCTTTCATTTCGTTCTCTGGAGAAATATATACCTTGGACTTTTGGTCCAAAAATCTCTCGTTTTTCTAACGAGCTTTATATCGAATTGATGGCCAATCAATTCACTCTACCCTCATACATAGAGGTAGATTCATAATCCTTATTTATATAGCGCTTTTTCATTATTGTCGACAATATATTTTCTCTTTGGTTCCATCTTTTTACCCGTACTGATATGGTTAATCGAGATCTCTTTATCATCATTAATGATTTACCCAGGTACCTGACTATTATATTAACCATATCAACGGTCTCATCATGAGATTCATCCTCTATTTATATTTTTTCTCCATTTCGAGGATTCTTTGGAACCAAAGTGGTCTATCATGTCTCTAGCGTGCCATAGACTCATATATTATCCTTTTAGGACACACTTATATATCATCCTTTTAGGACACTTCTTATTAGAGCCTTTTCAGTTGGAATATGAGATTTCATTATTTCATCAAAATGTCTGGCAGGCATTTTGTAAATGGATTATTCTACTTTTCATTGTAATCCATTTCACATATCTCATTCCATCAGCTTATCATATGCTTCTAGCAAACTTGCGAGCATATTTCTAATTATCCATATACTTATCCCTCTGGATTGTATATGTCTTTATTACATGCACAACTGCATGTTTACACCCGATCATGGGGATCATCTTACTTGAATTCACTTTATCAAGTTCTTTTTTCAAGTGCGAACATAATTTTCCAATGTTCCACTCATTAGGATTCTTTAATTCTCCTCCTCGAAATGATGACACTCCATGTCTAAAATCTCGTACTAAATCCCACTCTAGAACCAATAACATATTCATTTTTCCCATTTTGGGATGAATTATGTTTCAAATCCTTTAGAGTGAGATCTTAATTTGGGGTCTGCTTAAAGAAATCACATATAGTGAACTTGTGTGATGATTCATCACCCATGATGGTTTCCTTTATTTTTTTTTAAAACATGCTATATGTGAAAAACTAGGAGTTTTTCTACATTTCACAATAATGTCGATAACATTATTGGAGATGGCTATATATCAGTAAACTTCAGGTTTACCACTCATTTATAATTTTGCCATCTTTTTCTTATGCATGTCTTTTCATCATAAGCTCATTTAGAACCAATAATATGTTTATAGTACTACATACTATACTTATTTAATTTGAGAGAGAAAAGATATTTGTTACCTTTAGTAGTCATGTACGATGACCAATATCTGCCAAGTATGCCTATCTCCATCCCGAATCTCAAAATTTTCTTCAGAAAAATAATTCTCATGTCACATCGATATTCTCATTTTTATTTTTTGGACCGACCAGAAAATCTGATATCAAGATGAGTATAACTTTTAAGCCATGAAAGATGGTCCGGGCTCATAAGAGATGAAGTTGGTTTCATTTCCTTTCTCTTTTTATTTTAATTCTCAATACAGATCAGCTAAATATTTGGGAATACGACAAATACGTACCCAAAATTCTTTCTTGCCGCACCTGTAGCAAACCTTTTCTGTTTGCCTTTTATCACTCGACCACTTTCATTTTTCGTGGAAGTTTCCATTATTCTTATAGGGACGGAATCTTCTTCCTCGTCCTCTTCCACGACCACGATACCGGTTTCAACCGCATCCACACCCTCGTCATTTTCTAGTAGGACCGACTTGATGGTTTAGTATCATGATTTCATTTATTTTTCCAGTTTACTCAGAGGATTTACATTAACTCCGACTATTTAGTGAATCCTTTCTTTCAAGGATTTAATTATAAAGATCTTTTAGATTTTTTCTCATAATACACCTCATCTTATAAACCATCATTGAATTGGTGTAAATATCATGGCTTTATCTTTTTCTCATCCGATATAGTTTATATCGATGATTTCTAAAAGCTCATTTTCTCTAAGGTGCATCTTTGCACCCACTGCCCAGGTCATATAACTATTTTCCGTAATATCAAGGGCATTTATTTTGAGCTTTGTCAAATTTGACCCATTTCATAGATTAATAATATAAATATAGTAAAGACGGAAATTTAAATGCAGAAATTAAAGGCATAAAATAAAAGCATAAACTTAAACTGCAGAAATTTAAATAGCATAAATAAAATCAGGAGGCTTAGCCTACCACATGATCCGATGAGTCATAGACTACCATATTGATCATTATTTTTCAAAGTCCAAGGAGACATGGTCCACCATTTTGACTTTTAATTATTTCAAAGTCCGAGGAGACTTAGTCTACCATTTTTGACATTTTTTTTTTTTATTCACGGAGGCAAAACCTACTACGTGTTTCTCTGATCGTGAAGGCATAGCCTACCATAACGATCAGTCCGGAAAGACAGCGCCTATCATCCCGAAAAATAAACGGAGAGGGTCTAGTCTCTCACTCTGGAATAATAATAAAATTTAAATAAATTAAATATATTGAAAAATAGAAATTAAAACTTATCTTGTTTGGTTTTCGCTGGTCAGAGAGCGTTCGTGTTGATAACGTGTTGTGTATCTATCTATATATATAAAGGAGAAGAGATTCTCTTCTCATGCTGCCACGTCAGCGTCTCAGAGGAAGGAAATTGCGCCACGTCAGCGTCTATTACCTGCGCCACAACTCACTTACGGACTGTTTTGGGCTTCGACGAATGGGCCTTGGTTGTTTTGCGATTATCCTAAGTGTAATAATATAATTGCGGTTACGTCATCCCCACGTAAATACCTAATGTCGTATTTAACTTATTTTTATATATTTGAAAACCACAACTATACTTATAAGCGATGACCATATTACATTATTTGGAAATGATAATTGGCAATTTCAAAGGAACACATAACGTAGCTTCTACATATTATCAACCAAACCCCAAAAACATTAGCACAAATTAGCTACCATGCAATTGTAGAACACCTAGGCACATACCTCTGAAATCAGACTTAATCAATCGATCACATAATTCTCCATGGATACAGTAAATATTACTCTACTTAATATTCTTCTGCCATACTAATGTCATTATATGTTATAAATAATTTGAGTCCGAATACGTTAAGGCAAAAATAAAAGACTTTAATGGTCACCATAAACAAAAAAATCAAAGCTATCTACAACAACTGCCGTGGAAAACAAAAAGCCAAATGAAAATATATACTACCATATGAGCAGATAGTCAGAGTTACAAGCTACTTACATACATGTGTCTCTCAAATATCTCTGACATTCACAAGCTCCAAATATATCAAAACACTTAAATGGCGAAGAAGAAAAATACCAGCACCGCCGACGATCCATGATCAAGTTCTGTGAAAGCAAGCAGACAAACACAGCGCATCAACCTCCAACCCTCACACGCTCTGTCTCAAACGCTCACTGAAGAGCCAGGTTTTGTTAGAAAACAACTTTTGTCATATTAAAAGCTGTATGGAACTAAGCTAAAAAGATTGATCAACCTTTTGCAGGTGTTGCTAAGCATTTGGACAGATAACCATGGTTAAGACCTGAGTACATTCGACAGTGGTACAGTCCTTTGGTAGCTGCTAAAGGTGTGTTTGAAAATATTTTTTACTATCATCTACTACCCTCACAGATTTTTAGAAGCCATTACAGCGCCAGCCTATATACATTCATCCTGAAACATTTGCAGAGTCCTTGGGCAAAGTTGTTAGGGTAAGACGCCCGTCCATCTGTCCACTGAAAAGAAGACAATCCATCAGTCAAAGTCAGCTACAATGATTATATGTCCCTAAGTAGGATATACTGGCCACAAACGTTAGCTTCCTCAAAATTAAATTGATAAAACATACTGCCATAGCTTAATTAAATTGTTCACTAAATACAGATTCAACAAGAGTAACACTCGATCCACTAGCACCTACCCTTCCCGTAAATCAACGTAGAGTCCAGACCTCGACAACATCTTCATGCTCAAAACAAAGACACCTTTGTGGATTGCCGAGGAATACAGACTACAGAGCATCGGTAGCTCCAGTGCAACAAACTCCACAACAGAAACATGAGAAAACATAGGTTAGACAGTGAATTAACTAAAATATCTTCCTACCCTTTTATGGTCTACAACTATTGCAGAACGACTATGTTCATCGTTGCAGCCACCACAAAGAAAGCTAGAGCAACCACGTACGTAATGAGAAAAGATTAAGGAGATGAAGAAATTCGAATGGTTGTTGTTGGATAACAATGAAGAAACAAGAAACTCAATAGATCTATAGATTTCTCGGCCTTAATTCTCTTTGTTTCCTGATTACAAAATACTCTTCTCCAATCCATCGCCAATGTCGTCTAAACACAACGACAGCCAAACAAATAAATACAGAAAATGGGCCACAATTATGCTTTACTAACCCTTTCCCATTGCTTCACTAAACATTTCTCTAATTATGGGCCTCCATTATATTCTTCCAAATAATTTGTTACCCCCAGTAGAGCCATAAACTGGGTTAGCCCAGGTCGATTAGCCCATATCCATTTGTCCATTTATTGTTTGCGGTCAGAAAGTGACCATGTCCATTAAGAACCATGTCCATTAAGGACCAGACCCACAAACACTCATGTTTACATGTGATGCCATGGAGTCCACAATAGACCATATAAGAAAAGTTTAAATTTTGCGGTTTTGGCGGAAAAAGTCAATTTTGCGGTTGTGGCGGGGAAAATCGATTTTTCGGTTTTAGCAAAAAAAAACTAGATTTTCCGATTTTGGCAAGAAACCCCAATTTTGAGGCTTTAACGGGAAAACTCGATTTTTTCGGTTTTAGCGGGAAAACTCGATTTTTGCGGTTTTAGCGGAAAAACTCGATTTTGCGGTTAAGGCGGGAAAACTCGATTTTTGGTTTTAGCGGTAAAACTCGATTTTTGGTTTTGGTGAAAAAACTCGATTTCCGGTTTTGGCGGAAAAAATCAATTTTTGGTTTTGGCGGGAAAACTCGATTTTACGATTTTGGCAAGAAACCTCGATTTTGCGGTTTTGGCGAAAATTATGATTTTGCGGTTTTAGCTGGAATACTTTATTTTATGGTTTTGACAAAAAAAACTTAATATTAAGATTTTAGCGGAAAATCAATTTTGCGATTTTGGCAGGAAAATTCAGATTTTAGAAACTTTAGCTTTTTGTTGACCATTGGACCGTCCATGTCCACATAGTCCAAATCCATTAACGCCCATTACCCATTGGTCATGTGATTCTTGTCCATTTATAATCCGCATGGACAAATGGATGTCACCAAATTAAACCTATTTATATTTGGACATGGACAACCAATGGTTAGCCCGCCCATTTGACAACTATAACCCCAGATCCATTGATATCTCTACAATGGATTTTGAGTATTTAACAAATATTAAACCACCGATTATATAAACAATAGAATATATTATATTAGTATTAGATAATTATATAAGCACCAATTAAGCTCCAACAATATCTATCATAACCGTAAAATCTTAATTAAGGGCTGGTTCAAACGAAACGTTTGCGGTTACGGAATTTTGCCGATGCGGGTGGTTGCGGTTTCTAGCGGTGTTAAGAGATTTGTATGACTGGTTTTGCGGTTAGAAATTAGTGCGTTTGCGGGATTCTTATGACTGGGTAACTACCTAATGCAGCAGCGGCTAAATAATAAATTAACAATATTTATATTTTATATAATTATAAAAATATCAAAAATCATAATATTATAATAAATATAAAATTATATTTAGAAATTTATAGTTTTAACACTATAGAAAATATTTTTTATTTAAAAAATGTATAGTATTAATTAAAATATCGTAGATATATTTTAGTATTTTTATAATTCCAATTTAAAATTTTTATTGAATATTTTTATTGTTGTATTTATATTGTTTTTGAAAAAAAGTGAAAAAAATATTCTTCCGCAACCGCCCGCAACCGCAAATTCTAGCTGGAACCAACTTTTGAATTTATGAAGTTTATAACGGTTTGAAACGGTTTAGAGCGGTTTGAGTGATTGTTACAAAAGCCAACAACCGCTACCAACCGCAAAAGTTGTGTTTACGGGTGGTAGCGAAAAAACCAGTCATACCCTAAGTACAATATAAAATATACTACATATTTTCAAAAAATATATAACAAATACAATATACTGTGCAGTAGATAATAACATCCTATAACATCAATTAATTATAGCAATAAAATATAAAAAAACTATACTTTCAAAAAATTTCATGAAATAAAATTATTACATAAATTAAATAAAATAAATACACCACTTACGCGCGGACACACCCCTTGTTTATTATAAAAAACAAAGCTTTGATAACATAAAAGCAAAGGAGAGAATTTGATTATTTAAGTTTGTGTATACGAAAAAACGAGAGAGAGAGAGTTGTGAGCCTTTTAATATTAACGTTTGACTTAATCACTTTCTATTACACATGAGGGTATTTATAGGAACATGAAGTCTTTGATGGAGGTGGCAATAAGCCACGTAATTATCTTGGCAACAAGCCACGTGATGGAATGGGCAACAAGACATCACCTTAATAGATAATCACTAATAAGGATAAACCTTCTCTTTAACAATTTTATTATATTCAACTTTCGAAAGAATAAAATAAAATTGATATCATCAATTTAAGTGGGCCTGAATTTAGTATGGATTATAGTTTGGCAATGAACCCTAATAATATGGGTCTTGTTATCGGCTTATCGGGCTCTGAAAAAAGTTTAATTAGTACAATATGCATTTAAATAACTGATAAGATATGGTTTAAAAACATATTTCGTTATTTTTTTGTAAATAATATACTCAAAATGTAAAAAAAATTATTTTCATCTTTTACCTTTCTTATCATTTTTGAATGTAATATCGAATGTATATGAGAGAGCCACATTCTCTACTAGGCTTAGTTCAAAATTCTTGTATTTTTTTTTAATGCTGATTTATTATGATCTTACAATTATGATATGAGAAAGATTATATAGACGATTCGATAACCAACAATACTACATGCTTTCTGAAGACCTACGCTTAACTGCATCACCTGTGCCGTCCTATGAAGATCCACGCTTGGCAAGATTTACTTGCACCATGTTGAAGATCCCTTGTAAGCCTTTCTTCCGTAGTCTGGCATAATTGTTTAATAAATAACTCTCTTCGGGACTTGAAACCTGGATTTTCTGTAATCTGCAGTAAATTGCATAGTCTGGGATTCGAACCCCAGACCTGGGTGTAGAAGCCTTTAAACCTTAACCAGTATGCTACAGTGCTTCCACCCTTGCCACTTTAAAACTAACTAGATTTTGCCCCGCGCGCGGATGTATTTTTTAAAAAATATGATGATATTTATTTTTTTATGTCACTATTTCGGGTTGGGCAAAAAACCCGAATTCGAAGAATCGAACTGATCCCAAACCGAATAAGTAGTACCAAATCCGAACCGAAATTGATTAAATATCCGAATTATTCAAAATTTTGGTATTTGTACCTAATCCGATCTGAACCGAAGTATTTTGGGTATCCAAAATTGATTTATATACTTATATATATTAATTATTTTTAGATTTAATATATATAAAAACATCCATAATATATATGATACTTTTAAGTTCGTTTAAATACTTGAAAATATATAAATAATCAAACGTAAATATCTAAAATAGTTAAAATATACTCAAAACTCCAAAAATACTTAAATAATTATTAATTCTCTATCCAAATATTTAAACCAAACCAATTTAAATTGGTTATCCAAATTTGAACTGAATCCTCAAAGATCTGAACCGAACACGAAATCCCAAACAGACCCGAAAACGAACCTGAACTCCCACCCCTAATCACTATTATATATCCTACCAAACGCCCACCCCTAATCACTATTATATATATCCCATATGTGTCATCATAGGTCACAAAAATATGTGTTATCATATAATTAATCGTACTTTATACGTACCATCAAATAAATTTTCTTATAATTAATAATATTTTATACGTACAATCATTTAAATAATCACATATATTATATTTTTAAATTTCAATGTGAAATATAAAAACCATAATTTAAGTTGGTGTTCGAAATTAGACTTTGTATTGTATTTTTCTTATATATATTGAAAATATTTTTATGATGGTTATTGGAAAATGTGTTAGTAAAAATTAAATTTTGAATATATGTATATTTTTGAATGAATTTTCGATATAAATCAATTTTAAATTATTATTTTGATTTGAATATGTATACCAAGTAACATAAACTCATTAGTTTTAAATATAATGTAATGAACT
The DNA here is from genome assembly GCF_000695525.1 of Brassica oleracea var. oleracea. Lineage (NCBI taxonomy): Eukaryota > Viridiplantae > Streptophyta > Magnoliopsida > Brassicales > Brassicaceae > Brassica > Brassica oleracea. The sequence continues at coordinate 24,269,632 of NC_027756.1, forward strand.
TCTAATTATTTTAATAGCATAACCCCATTACTTTTTTTTTTCCTAACTTGCTCCTATCTATGTTTCCAAACATCATTATTTTTTTTAACTGCTATATATGTTGCCAAACAAAAGCTTAAAGTACTTCTACTTTAGTAATATACTAGACCCTGATCCGCGCGCCAGCGCGGATATGAATTTTCAGTTTTTAATTATTTATTTTATTAAATGATGTATTTGTAATATTCGTTCATATTATATTCATTAAGTAAATATTTTTTTTGCATCTTAAACTATCTATTTTTTTACAAATGTGTGATATCATATAAAAAATATAAAAAAGTGAGTATAGAGTTAATTAGATAATTTTAAAAACAGAAATTTTTCTTTCGTGTGCGATATCATATAAATAATGATC
>NC_027756.1:24270871-24285127 GCF_000695525.1 Brassica oleracea var. oleracea
ATGAAAATATTATAATTAAATAATAAAAAATATAAATAAAAACCATAAATTTTGGCAAATGACAACTGAGTTATATTATGCTAAATTTTTTTTTCTAACAATTTATCAAATAACAAATGAGTTATGAGCAAATAATACCATATAATTTTTAAAAACATAGTCATTCTTAAATATTTTTTGAATAAATAATTATTTTTAAATTTAATCAATTGAAAATAACATCCGTACAATTGTGTGAGTCAAATTCTAGTTTTATTGATGCATGTTATATATTAGTGATGCATGTTTTAGGTAACATTTTAATGATGCACGTTTTTAAAAATCTCCTTTATTAAAATTATGCACGTAAGGATAGGATAATTCATGAGTTTTTTTTGGTCGATTAAATGACATTATGTCCAAATTTATTTAAGGATATTTCATTAAGGCAACTGAAAAAGACAAACAATAAAATAGGAAGTTTAAATTCATTTAAGCATATTTCTTTAATGTAACTGAAAAGACAAGTAATAAATTAGGCAGTTTTATTCGTTTTAGGATATTTCATAAATGCAACTGAAAAAGACAAGCAAAAAAACAAAGGAAGTTTAATTAATGAAGTAAGAACATTTTCAAATGCGTACTTCTCTTTTAATAATATAGATATACAATTAAAATTTCACCCAAAACAAACATTGAATGTTACCAATATCATTTTACCGCTAATTGTTTTTACAATTTTGTGTCAAAAAGCATCGCATTTACATCTCTATCTCATTTCTTAATCTAAAATAATTTACATCGCGTTTAAACATGAATTTCAAGCTAGAGAGTATATAACATGAATTATCATATATTTCTCTACGTCTTGTTACAAATCGAAATATAAGAAATTTGAAAACCTATTAATTTAAAAATGTACACTTGACACATGACTTCGTTCCAAACTCTTACTATAGATAGCCAGCTAAATATACCCTAGGGGCTAGGGCTAACCACATGGTCGGCACACAAACATATTCTTCATCATTTTGGTTTTACATACATACAATTATTATCCCTGTTCGAAAACGCGCTCAAGGCGGCCGATTCCGCAGCGGTGAAGCGTTTGGCGGCCTCTTACCGTCCCGATTTTGGTCTGTTCGGGACAAAACTCGGATCTATGAGAAAAATCACCAGTTCTTTCATTTTAATGTAGATTCAGTGATATTTGATGGATTTATCATTATTTGTTACAAACTAAAAGCTAAAAGAAGAAGAGAAGGAGTTAAATCAGTGAAAAAATGGCTGCCGTTCTCAGAAAAATAATAGGTCTAAAGGAAGGAGACGATTACGAAATTACGCTTTTAGCCTTCATTAAAAGGAAAAAATAATAAAAGGGACGAAAATGGCAATTTTGGTGTTTGAACTCGGGTACCTCACGAAATATAACCAATCCTATATCAACTCAGCCGATACATATCATTGTATTCTCTTTGCAAATATATTATTTATCCATTATATAAAGAAAAAGCTTAAAAACTAAGTTCCGCGTAATTCCCGAATACTCTCCAATTTTTCGGTAACTCGCTAGGCGTAGACTAACCGCCCGACTAGCGCCTAGCGTAGTTCTGAACAGGGATTATTATAACCCTAAGTTGTATTTAAATAGTCAAACTAATTCAATCTTGTAACTCATGTCATTCTTTACTCGAAAGATTCCCACATTAACCTTATAAATACCCACTTACACACTCTTGATTTCTTCACCAGTCTAAAACAATACTCCAATTTTCTTTCAAGACAAGCAAAATGGCTCTTAGAAACTCTCTTACCATCTTCCTTGCCTTTAACATCATCTTCTTCGCCCTAACCGAAGCCGCACGCTCCGGATGTCCACCATCATCTTACAAACCCAAACCTGGCCCAACCACACCTGCCATCGAGACATGCCCGAAAGATACCGTAAAGCTTGGTGTTTGTGTTAACGCGCTTAACTTGTTGAATGCGACATTAGGTGCTCCTCCGGTGAAGCCATGTTGCAGCCTCATTGACGGTTTGGTCGATCTTGAGGCTGCCGTTTGTCTTTGCACCGCGCTTAAAGCTAGCATTCTCGGTATCAACATTAACCTTCCAATCAACCTTAGCTTGCTCCTCAACGTTTGCAGCAGAAAGGCTCCACGTGGCTTCCAATGCCCTTAATTTTTAAACGTCACATATAATTATGGCTAAATCCTTAATTAATGGCCATGCATGAAATGTGATCGAACTTTAATTTGTGTTCCTTGTGTTTTTTTGTTTTGTTTTTCATGTTTTATATTTGAATTGGTGCATGGGGGTGAGTAAGATTGTCACCATCTAAGAGATGAGTTTGTATTGTAATTTATTTCATCTGTTTTGATGAATAAAAATGGTTTTCAGTGTGACGTAAGATGGTTTGTGCCGTAACCGTTTAGCAAAAAGAATTGGAATTTTTTTTATTATTTCGCTATATCTGGTCCGTGAGTATATTTGCTCATGCCCACGTGCATTTCTGATTATTAATATTTAATCTATTAATTTAGAATCATATATTTTATCTACGGTTGAAAAGTCATAGTGGTACCGGTACCATTTAATTAACCACTTAATGTGACAAATTTTATTATTTACATTAAATCTTAATAATAAATCAATTTATATTAGAAATTTAAATTTTATTTTTAGTTATAACAAAATCTGTTGAGAAAATATCTAACAAAATCCTACTAAAAGTTTTTGAATATTTTTATATAAAATAATGCATTATAATTTCGTAATTAGTAATGTTATCTTATTATAAATTAATTATAATTAAAATTTACTATAAAAAAGAAAAGAAAACTTCTATGTTATTTTATAAATTTTATAATTACAGTCTATATTATATTAAAAAATGTGCTCTATAAATTAAATATGACAAAATTATAGTAAACTGGTAGATTAACAGATTTGTTTTTAAAAAAAATGGATTCAATTAAATAATTTATCATTCATCGTCAAAAAAGGGGATAAAATTCGTAAAGTATGTAATATTTTATACAAAAAAACTAAAATTATTACCATATATTAAAATTTTATATCTACAATTATATATTATCATTTTATTTATTTTGAAACTAACAGTAATATATTACCAATAAATAGTTACATACAAAATATATAACTAGCCTTTAGTTCAAGTATTGTTTTACAAAATTTGTAAGTAGAAATTTTTCAATTTTTAATAAGTAATTAAAAGTATTTATGAGAAATCAATTTTACTTATAAATTTAATGTTTATTTATAATTATAACAAAATCTGTTGAAAAAAAAAATCTTACCAAAAAAAAATACTGAATTAATTTAGTAACAAAAAATTCAAAATCATATAATCTTCTAAACTAAAAAAGTGTGTAATTTTCTAAATGTCTCTCGACAAAGTATACAATTTGAAAAATGAATATTAAAAACTCAAAAGGATAATATTCTAATTTTACAAAAGATAAAATCGCAGATGCTAAAATATTTTTTTTTTGAAATATGAAACAAAAAACAAATTATGTTGTAAAAATCAAAAGTAATATAATACTTTGAAATCAAAATTTAATAATAAAAAAATCAGAAAAATTAATACCATAACATCCAAAAACTCATATATTGATAAAATTTACTAAAATAATATGATAGATACTACTACGTATTCAATTTACTAAAATAATACAGCTACATTATTTAAAGGGCAATTCTCCTAAAAAGACTATTTTCAAGTTTTTATCACAAAAATAGACTCTAAGGAATAAAATGACCAAAATATTTTATTTAATAGGTAAAAAGACCTTAATACCCTAGATATATAAATACAAATAAAAAAAAATTATAGTTTCCGATTATATGTTTTCAAACTCGAACTTTTTAATATTTGTTTTTTGAAATTTTATTTTTTTAATTCGAAATACTTTTCGAAACAATTTTTCAAATTTTTATTTTAAAATTTTTAATATTTAGTTTTTATTTTATAAAATTTTAAAACTCAATCTCAAATCCCCATCCCTTAACTCTAAACTATAAGATTTGTAGTAGTTAACCGTAGGAGTATAAGTGTATATTTACATTTTTAATGAATCATTTTGGTCATTTTGATCCTTAGAGTCTAAATTTGTGACAACGGTCTTTTTTAGTGCTAGAGTAATTTTCTTATTTAAACATAGGATTGTGTTTACTTATAATATCTCGCAAAATACTAATGTGATAGATGTTAACGTATTATTTTTTAAACACAACATGAAAATATAAATTATTATAAACAAATATTCATCTACTGTATAACTAAACAATTTTAAAATGTAGTGTACTCAAATTGTAAAAGTTAAAAGTAAGCAAATTGTAAAAATTAAAAAGCTATATTAAAGGAGATTATATATTTGATTATTTCAGATTAAATTTATGTATCGAACTCAAAATATATTAATAACTAACAACAATCAATATGAATATGAAATGTATAAAACAAATTACTATATGACAAAAAAATAAATCACTATATATTAATAATGACGAACTAGAAACTTAAACAATAAGATTATAGAGATAAGTGTATAACACTAAATGTAAATCATATATTTAAAACTTCTATAATAATATAAAATTTAGTATATTTATAAAATAAAAAAATATCCGCGCAAACGTGTGGGTCAAACTCTAGTTAGTAGTTAAAAGCATCCTGGTTATTCACATTAATGAAGAATAAATGAGCACTACCGAGGCATAAATAATAATCAATCCAATAGCCATATATTAGTAATAATATGTATGGTCTAAATGATTCAATGTGTCTATTTAGCAAGTAGCAATATATGTACTTACATGAAATGGGGTATAAGAAATTTACAAATTAGTGGGAAAAAGCAGGGGATGTTCAATCCTGTAAATCAAACTGAACCGATTTAAATCGAACAAAAAAAATATAAATAGTTTGATTTTAGTTGTACCTTATAAATTGTTTGAACGCTGTTTTTTAAACCGCTATATACAATATAATTTAGTTATGAATTAAAAAAGCAAATAAACTAAAAACCGATTTATTAAAATGTATTACTATATAGTAGTATAACTATATGTAAAGTATAATGTAAAAGATAATATAGATATAAAAAATATTGATATAATTTTAGTATCTTACTATTAGAAACTTCAATTTAAATTAAAAATTATTTCAATTTTTTTGCTTCATAAATTTTAAATAAAACATACTTTGTGTTAATGGCTTACTTTTTTATATTTAATCTTAATTATTTATTAATATAAAAATAAATAACATTTTTCTTATTTGATATTTTAGAGAAATGATCACAATTTTAGTATCTTTTATTATCTTAAATATTTAGATAAATAGAAAAAAAAATACATTTAAATCCAGAGAAATGCAAACAATATGTTTACATTTTAGTAAATCCACTTTTAAAAGAAATATTATTATAATTATTTAAATTAGTTGAAATTGCTAAATCACTGGAACTTAATCAACATTAACCATCTAGGAGAAGAACAAAACTTAGGTTCACTCCCTAGGGCGAACCTTTAAATTCACATCCCTTCTTATTACCAATCAAAATGCCACCTAAATTAATTATAAAATAGAATAATATTTTTAAAAAAATCAAAATAATTGAAAAAATAATAATAACACCAATTTTATTGACGCTAACGCAACTAACTAAACTATAAATCCAAAATTATAAACCCTAAACCTTAAATTTAAACCCTAAACCCTAAATTCTAAACCCTAAACCCAAACTCTATACCTTAAATCCAAATCCTAAACCCTAAGCCCTAAACCCAAACCCTATATCATAAATCCAAATCTTAGATATCGTAAACCCTAAATCTAAACCCTAAACCCAAAGCCTAAACTCTAAATCTTTAATCCAACCTTTAGAGTATAGAATCTGAGTTTAGGGTTTAACGATTTGAGTTTAGGGTCTAGGGATTGGGTTTGAGTATATGGTTTGAGTTTAGAGTCTAGGTTTTGGGTTAAAGATTTAGAGTCTAGGATTTGGGTTTAGGGTTTGGATTTAGGGCTTACGATTTGGTTTTATGGTCTAGGATTCGAGTTTAGGATATAGGGTTTGGGTTTAGAGTTTACGGTTTATGTTTAGAGTTTAGGATATAGGGTTCAGAACTTGAGTTTAGAATTTAGGGTTTAGAGTGTAAATTTAAGATTTAAGGTTTAAAAATTAGGATTTAGGGTTTAGATAGTGGTGTTAGTGTCACTAAAATTGGCATTACTTTTTTTTCAATTTTTTCAGATTTCGTTTTTTTAAATAATTTTTTTATTGTTAATTTAGGTGGCATTTTAATTGGTAATAAGAAGGAAGGTGAATATAAAGGTTCACACTAGGGGTGGACTTAAGATTTGTTCCTTGGAGAATTACATGCTAATTTATGTGTTTTGATTTTGAAAAATAAACAAAACTATTTGCACTAAACCTTTATTGATATGTTTTAATATAATAGCTGCTATATGTTTAAAAAAAAAAATAAAGCAAAAATGAACAACTAGAATTGAACACCCCTAAAAAGGATGTGCAGCTATCATGTAAAAAACTAAAAAAGGATGTGCTATAAGAAAAATTATAAGAAGCTACCAAAAGTTTTGTAGATTGACTGATTTTCGTAGCTATTTGACTTACAATTTCGAATAGCCACAAATATAATTTTGTTACTATGAGATTGTGGCTATCGTCAAAATGTTGCTAATCGTGGTTGTCATTCTACGACATTGCCAGAAACAATATTTGTGATTAATATACACAAATAGGTACAAACTGTCTTTGTAATCATTTTAGCCACGGACTAGATCTTGATCCGCACATTCGTGCAGGTTTTTTCTTTTGATACTAAAATATTTTAATTCATATAACATTATTATGTAACAATACTATTTTACATAAGTTTATGTTTCAATTCTAAAATTTGGACTATATGAAAATTAAATTAAACTGAACCTATATAATAGAGAAGATGTTTTTTTGGATACTATTAAAAACAACAAAACTTATTTAAAAAGAGAAACTATAATATTTTATACTTGCAAAATAATTTTGCTGTAAATATATTTGAGAAATTGATTGAAATGCATTAACTTGGATAGCAATCTTTTAAAAAAAGGTTCAATAAAATATATCCTAACATTTTAACTTAGGGTTTAACAATTATTGTCTAGGATTTAGTATTTAGATGGTGAAATTGAGTTTATAAACTTCTATAAATAATTCTTATACATTTATAAATTTTTTGGGATGGTTAATTTTGTCTTTTAATAATAAACTCAAAGTATTTATGAAAAATGATAATTTAAAGGTAAATTTGAAAAATAGAATAAAATATGAGGTAAATTAAACCAGTTTGTTAAATGTGTATTCTATTCATATAGAATAATAGTGTTTGGATATTAGTCCTTTTGACATATATAGGTCATTCATGCAATGACAATATTATGCATATAGATGATAAAGTGTGTTCATGTTTAATGTATTCGTTCATGTATATATTCATTTCGTGTATATATTGTTTCTCCATTTATGGTTGGAGTAGGACATGTAAAACTTGATATATATAGCGATTGATAAGCCAATTTGGCATAATTTTTAAATATTAAAATGAAATAGTTTTTAACTCAATGGATTATACAAACACTAATAATAGTTGACCAAAGCTTTATATATAAGATATGTAAAGAGGTTAAATGTTTCATCTATGAAGGGGGGAGGGTGTAAATTAAAATTTAACCATTAATAAGAACATTAGATTTGTGTTAAAAATTATTGACATAAATTTTAATATTACATGATAGAATCATTTAAAGTTGTGATCTCTAAAAGATAGTTTAAATTAAAAAACCACACATGTAATAAGTCATGATTTATGTGTTTAGTAAACAATATATTTTTATTGTAAAATTTAAATAGAAATAGATATTGCTTTCAAACAAAATCTTTTTTAAAAAATTTTAAACTGTATTTTTGAAATGTTTTTAATTTTAAGTCGTTGTTGTGATCAAAATATTTTATATATTTTTTAATTTTTGTTTATAAATCAAAACTGATTTAAATTAATTTTCTTACTATATTTTATGATAGCTAAAATTTAAATTAATCAATTTTATGAAATAATTTTAAAATGATTCTGGAAAATTCTTTTTAAAAGATTTTGTTAGAATTTTATTAAATAAATATTTATTTTATCTTAAATAAAAATAAAGATATTAAAAGATATTATAATTAAGTTATGTACATTTGATAAACTTTCTCAATAATGATCCAACTTAAAATATCACACATGAAATGAAGTTATGATAAACTTTCGAAAAAATATTATTTTCGAAACAAACCAAATTTATATGATATAAATTTATATTTTTGATTGTGTATCTACATTTAAATGTTACACATGAAGCGTTATATTCAGTGTTCTGAAATCCGACCCCGACCCACGGTAAAACTGACAAAACCAGTGACCCTATATGTAATATGGTTTGGTTTTCAAAAAGAAATTTGTTGTTTAAAAATTCTATAAAACCCACAAAAAACCTTAAACCTTGAGACCCAACTACTGGTTGAACCGATGGATGACTCATTATGTAATACAATTTGACTTAAGTTTTCATATATTTAAAGTATTCTAATTCATGAATGTTTAGATGCAAAGTGGATATATTATGAATGTGATGCTCTAATTTTACAAAAGTTAACCATGCAAATTTTTAGTCAAACTAATTTATCATTTTGTTGTAAGCGTAATAGATCAATTTTTGAGAGGATACATAATAAAATAGATATCGAATTGAGCATCAACGATTCGTATACGGTTATTACAATTTAGTGATTTAAGACTGAAATAAATATAATCGTTTATTTATTTAGTTTACTTTTACTGTTTACATGTTATTAGATTTTTCTATTTTTTGGTTTATTTTTAATTTTTAATTTAATTTCACTATTCATATTATACATTTAAATATTTATTAATTTTAATTTTGTTGTATATTATAATTATTATTAGATTTTGATCCGCGCTTTAAAGCGCATGATTAATTTTTATTCAAAAACTTATTTACTGAAAATTATAAATATTATACATATGTATTTCTTATAATTTTTTTTAAAAGTATATATAATTAAATTAAAATTTACATGAATATAGTTTTATGAAAATAATATTATTCATTTATATAACCAGCCTCGAATCAATTTTACTTATATTTTAAAACTTTAAATTTTAGTAAAAATGTATTTGTTGTTTTAATATTGGTAACAAACAATTTATTTTATTATTATATTTTTTTGTCAGCATAATTATATAAATTAAATATTCTCATTCAACTTGTTTCATGCTTGATAAATATATTAAATTATTTTTAATATTCTAATTTAAATATATATATATATATATATTAAAATATGAAATTATTTATTATTTATATATCTTATGTTAAATTTGTTTTAATATGTTGAAGTATGTTGTAAAATTCATGAATATATTGTATTCTGTTATTTTATAATTTATAAAGTAGTTAATAAATGGTGTAGTAATTTAATTATAAATATATATTATGTATATATAAATATTATAGAAATGTCATTTCTTATTATATAAATGAAAAATAAATTAATATTTTTTTAATGTTAGTTGATATTAATTATGATTTTTATTATTTAAAAGTAAATATTTAAAAGAAATGCATATTTACATTTTAATAAAAGATATTATTAAAATGTAATCTTAGAAAAAGATTCTCAAGAATTTCTTTTTAGATATCTTATTTTGAAAATATTAGAATAATTTGTTAAATATAATATATTAAAAACTTTCTATTTTAATACAGATTAGTTAACATAAACAATTATCTTTCTATTTTCCTTTATGTGAAACACATAATTTCTCAGACATATAAATTAATATTAAACACAAATATGATTACAAAAAACAAAAATATAAAAATTGAAATTTTCAAAAATAAAGTAAACAAAACATATAACCAGGACGGGTCAGAATCTAGTTATATTATTAAATGATTAACAAGAGATTTTAATAATTGTTTTAAAATAGGTCATGTTCCTGTTTTAATAGAATAGATATATATAGCCACTCTATAAAACTTTAGTTATTTTTTCTATTAAAAATAATAATTCACAAAGAAAAAAAACAATATATATATATATATATTTTAAAACTGATTTACAAAATTAAACTAATTGGCCAATAAGAATTTAGTTTATTTATCAAAATTGATTTACTAGAAACCTTGTTTCAAAAAAAAAAAAAAAAAAGATTTACTAGAAACCTAACCAAAAAACTAAACCGAGCAAATTTTGGTATTATTCTCCGCCGCCTCCTCGGACTGTGACCACCACCATCGTTGCAACTGCGACCACCACCATTGTGACTGCTACGTGAAAAAACCCACAAACCCCAAATCATCAAAACGAGAAAACGAAGTTCAAAAGTCATCCAAAAAAGTGAAGCTAAGATAAAACGATACCTGAAGATTCAGCCACAGCAAACTTCGTTTTTCTCTCCACTACACATCCATTGACCACCACTACCATCTCTTCATCCAATAGGAATTGCCTTCAATCTCGTCAATTTTAACTTAGACTGCAGCAGCGATATGTTAGCGCCTCGTCCGTATACCAATATATCCATGGTGATAGTAGCATTAGTTGGAGATGAAGAGAACTATAAGAAATGGAGAGCAAACTAGATTGTTATTAAAAAAAAAAACTAGATTGTTATTAGGTTTAGAGATTATATTCGTGGGAGAATTTACCGCATTGTTTGTACCTAAATTCATGTTTGCCTTGGAAATATTTTCACAAATACATTCTTTATTAAAGAGTCAAAATATCCTTATATCTTGTTTTATAGATACATAAATATAAATAATTATTTAAATTAAAAAAATTATATAATTTTTGAATTACATGTTTTCAAATTTGAACTTTTTTTATAAATTTTGTTTTTCGATTTTTTTTAAAAAACTTTCTTTTTGAAATTCAAAAATTCTTTTTGAACTATTTACACCTTCCCCCCTTTCCCCCCTCAAATATAAATCATAAATCTAGATTAGTTAAGCATAAACATAGACATAAAAAGTGGTACTAAAAAAATGATACTTTAGCCAATTTATCTAGATTTTGATGTATTGAATTTTAGAATTTGTAAATGGTTTTAAATATATGTACATATTAGTAATGATTTTTTTGGTTTATGCAGTGTTGTTAAAACCGGGCCAATGGTCAAACGCAGCAGTTAAGGTCTACGGTTGAGGGAGTTTGCGGATGCGGGTGGTTGCGGATGCGGGTGGTTGCGGTTTTAGCCGTTTTAAGAGATTTGTACGACTGGTTCTGCGGTTTGAAATTGGTGCGTTTGCGGGATACTTATGACTGATTAACTACCAAATGCAGCAGCGGTTAAATAAAAAATTAGCAATATTTACATTTTGTATAATTATAAAAATATCAAAAATCATACTATTATAATAAATATAAAAATTATATTTAGAAAGTTATAGTTTTAGATTTTTAAAAATTACAGAAATTATTTTTATTTTAAAATTTTAAAATATTAATTAAAATATAATAGATATCTTTAGTACTTTTATAATTTCAATTTAAATTTTTTATTGAATATTTTTATTTTTGTATTTATATTATTTTTTTAAAAAAGAAAAAAAAATTCTTCCGCAACTGCAAACGCTAGCTGGAACCAACTTTTGAATTTATGAGGTTTAAACCGGTTTGAAACAGTTTAGAGCAGTTTGGGTGATTGGTGCAAAACATCAACAACCGCTACCAACCGCAAAAACTGTGTTTGCGGTTGGCAGCGAGGAAACCACTCATACCAATAGTCGGGTTAGGTTGATGTTAAAATTCAAGAGAGATCAAACAAGCTAAAAACCATATCAAACCGGAAAAAACAAAAACCGATGAACCATGTAAAACATTGTTCATCTTCCTTATTTGACTTGTCAAATTTTCTTCACATCGAATTAGTTCTTTAAGTAGATAATTTTTTTTCTAATCATAATATCTATAAATTAACTCAAACCTTCATATTAAACATCGCAGCGAAATTTATATAACATATAAACCTTCATATAAAACTCTGAAATAGACATGTGTTTTTCTAAAGTATTCTTTTATTGTTCCTTTTAAATGAATATTTTAATATATTCTATTTTTACTTTACAACTAATACTTTATAAAAACTGAAAGTTAGATTCATTTAATTTAAATTTTTACAATTTTCATAAAATTATGATATTATTAAATTGATCTTTTACAATACTATTTGTAATAAAAGTGTGATTATGTTTTTTTTTTATAAAAACTGCATTTATCTAAATAAATATTTATTTTAATCATAGTTATAAATTTGAAAGTTAAATGATCATTTAGAAAATAAAAAGAATGACTCTAAAATCGAAGAATGTTATTCTTATTCTACCATCATATCCAATCTTTTTGTTGTTTTCTCTAAAATATAAAAACTTTACAAATAAAAGTAAAATTTACTCCGACGTGTTGTTTTAAATAATATTTTAATCTAGAATAAAATTAGAAGAATACTATTTTATTTTAAATATAAATATAATCTTTAATTTAGAGAAAAAATAGAGATAGATTAAAGTAACTTTACATGTAAATAATATTATGTAAGCAAGTTATGTAGGTTAGAGATGTTTCATATAGATGAAAATAAAAACCACTATTTTTGAAGAAAAAATAGAAATTAGTTGGATTATATTTTTTTTCTATTAAAACAGTTAAAGGTAAAAACATGTGGTAAAAAGACGAGTTTGAGATGCCAATACAATTCAGATTGGATTTATCTATTGCAAAAAAATAAGTTACATTGCTCTCGAAAACCTATACAAGTATGTATCTTTGCTTTTGGCTCATTATATGCTTTTAATTTTGGCTCATTTACATATCTAAAGAAATAGTTTATCTATGAATTACCTCTTCATTTGAAAATTAGTATGAACTCTTCCGTAGATTCAAAATACATTCAAATTAATTAAAAATATTTAAAGGTAAAAGTAAAGAAGAACTGGAGATGTTTATACGTTGGGGGAAGCTACATCTGTTGGTGCATTTGGTTGATACCACTGTTTAGAAATTCCGTTTGCCTTAAATCAGTATTGGTTAAAATCTTGTTCCCTTATTTTTTTACCATATTAATTTTTAAAATATATCAATTGAAACCAACTATTGTTTTCATATTTGTTAGCTTTCCTTATATTGATGACAGACATTTTATTGTAAAATATGTTAACTAGAGCCAGCTATTAACGTTCATATTAAAATATTAACGTACAATAAATGTTTTGACAATTAATGGATAAATAATATCTATACATCTAAACTGATAAATTTAAATAAAATTAATAATTGAATTTTTTAAATGTTAATATATATTTTAAATGTTAATAATATTTACTAATGTATTTAATATCAAATACGCCTAAATGTATATAATTATTATTTACAATTTAAATGTTTTTAATAAAATAATCATATTATATCAATTAAATCAGTTTAATGGATAAATATTTTAAATGTTGATATATATAATATTTAATACATATATACATCTAAACTGATTCATATTAATGTATAATATCTATTAACAATTTTGGGATACATTAATACTATGGTCATTAAACATTTATTTTGCTATTATCAAATACAATATTTTAGGCAATAAAATATCTATCACTAAATATTGTCCCTGACTCAGATGAATCAAAATTGCGTCATTTATTTTGATGGTTTCACTGAAGATTGTTTCCGAATTATGTACTACTAATGGTAATTGCTCGTCAATTACGCTTGACCTACTGCCTTCGATTACCCAGCCCCGCCGCAACTCAAATCGCACTTGCTTGCTATCAATCGGAGTTATGGCTGACACGCTTCACAAAGCAATAGAGCTATGTCGATTGAGGAAGAGGAACCACTCACGTTGCCTGACGAACCAAGATTTCATGTGATAGCGGATAATGAACTCAGCATCCTTGAACGGCTCCTGAATCCAGATTGTCAATCAATGGCTAGAATGATTGACTACATGTCGACGGCGTGGAGAGTTTATGGTCGTGTGCGTGGGATTGCCTTCTCAAGAGACCGCTTCTAGTTTATCTTCCAACGGTAAGAAGATCTACTGACGGTGTTTAAGGATCAGCCATGGTCGTACAATCATTGGACTATGATCTTGGAGCGATGGTCTCCAACC
>NC_027756.1:24285391-24288745 GCF_000695525.1 Brassica oleracea var. oleracea
CTGAAAATTTCCTCTAATCTATGGAGATTTGGATCCGTATACGCCATATTCCGTTGGTCTACTTCACCATCGATACCATGTATGCTCTAGCCAAAGAGATTGGTAAGGTTGAAGAAATTGCGTACGATCCAAAAGTGTCACAAACTAAGGACTACATTAGGGCGAGGATCACTTTCAACGTGGACAATCCGGCTAAAGTAACACGCAAGCTGAATGTCGAATCAAGCGATCCTGTCACTATTGAATTTGAGTATGGGAAGATTCACAAGCGCTGCTTTCATTGCCTCCGTCTCACTCACGAGAAAATCAGGTGCCCGCACCTCCGCAAAGGTTTTTTTAAGGAGAAACCACACACCCTGGAGACTCAACTTCTCCGAGGAGCCAAGAACTTGTTTTAGCTCCACCTTGCAATCGTTTAGGAGGTCCCCCTGGTTTTCCTCCCTTGTTTCCCGAATTGTCATAGCAAGATCAACAAATGGCTCTACTCTACATCTCCCATGCTGATGAAACTGAGAGGAATGCAAGAATTCAAAGTGAGGAAGGGTATTGCTGAGGAGGCTGCAGACTCTGCGTTTCGTTTGACCAAGATCACCAATGACCTTAGCAAGGGTAAAGGCCACATCGTCGACTATCTTGATCCTGCAGTCACTACTCCAAGTTAGAAACAAAGGAGAGCAGGCACTCTGTCTGAACACAAAAGTATAACCAATGTGCTTGAAGAGGTCGCTGAATCCTCGGCGGCTAATGGAGAAGCTCTCTCTGCTCCGGTCTTAGCTTGTTCGGATTTTCAGATGGGCCCTTCATCTGGAGGGCGAGTCACTGCAAGTTCAAGTTCAAAAAAGAACCAGAGAAGAAGACCTCCATCTTGGAAAAGGAAAACTGGTACCAGACCAGTAGACCCACAAACCTTCTCCACTCAGGTTATTTCTACTCAACAGAGAATGAAAAGGAAATCATCCCCTCCTCCATCATCCTCGGATCACAAGACGCTGAAAATCACAAAAACTCTGGTGGCTTCCGTATTGAAGCCGCTGCCTCCCCAATGAGCCTCCTGAGTTGGAATTGTCTAGGTGCTGGTAGCACTGAGACAATTCAGAGGTTACGGGAGATGCGCCGGGTGCATTTTCCCAATTTTATATTCTTAATGGAGACTAAACAAAAAAAGAAGTTTGTGAGTGATTTGCAACGGGAACTTAGGTACGATAATTTGATTACGGTGGAGCGTATTGGCTTAGTGGAGGCTTAGCTGTAATGTGGAAACAATGCTACAATATGAAAGTGTTACAAGATGATAAGAGGATCATAGATCTTCAAGTCAGAATGGGTTCTTTGGTATTTTACCTTACGTGTGTTTACGGTGATCCAGTTAAGGAAAGAAGACATGCGGTTTGGGAACGGTTAAGTGATATGGGAGCGAGTAGAGACTCTCCATGGATGCTGGTTGGAGACTTTAATGAGCTGCTCAGTAATGAAGAGAAGCTAGGAGGATCAGTTCACAGCGACTCGTTCTTCTGAGACTTTAGAAACATGGTTGACAACTGCAAGATTAGTGATATGAGAAGCTCTGGAAACCCCCTGTCATGGGCTGGTAAGAGAGATAACGGATGGGTGCAGTGTAGGCTGGACCGCTGTTTTGGCAACGACGAATGGTATCGTCTGTTCCCACGGTCCCATGTTGAGTATATGGCTATGTATGGATCTGATCACAGACCATTGAGAATTGATTTTGCTCTGGAGAGTGATGGAGTTGATAGAGGGCGTTTCTTCTTTGACAATCGCATGGTAGGCAAAGAAGGTGTGGAAGATGCAGTTAGGAAAGGGTGGTGTAAGGAGATGTCTGGTAGACAAGTAAGCATTATAGAAAGGATTTCGAGATGCAGGCGGGAACTATCCAAGTGGAAAAAATGTTCTACAAGTAATGCTAAAGTTAACATTCAACGCCTGCAAGTTGAACTAGAGAAGGAAATCTGCAAAGTCCATCCGAATGGGGTCTTGATGAAAAACCTGAAGATTGAACTTGGAAAAGCATATAGAGAGGAGGAACGGTTTTGGCGCCAGAAATGCAGGGAGTTTTGGCTGCGTGAAGCGGATTGGAATACATCATATTTCCACAATTGTGTTAAGGGAAGAAAGGCCAAGAACAGAGTATTGATGCTTCAAGATGACCAGGGTGTTGAGCATTTTTCAGAAGGTGCAAAAGGACACATTGCAACTGAGTTCTGTCGTGAATTATTTATGAGCTCAAACCCTTTTGATCTCCAGAGTTTGTTTACGGGTTTCACTGCAAAGGTCACAACAGAAATGAATGAGATGCTTTGCAAGGAGGTATCAACTGAGGAAATACGTAAAGCAGCCTTTGTAGTCTGTGGTAACAGTGCTCCAGGAGAAGATGGCCTCACTGGTGTTTTTTTTACCAAAAATACTGACACATTGTTGGTCCTCAGCTGTCTACGGAGATACATGTTTTTTCAAGAGCTCAGTGATCCCTCCAGATTGGAACCATACACAGTTGAGTCTCTTGCCTAAGATACCAAACCCAACTCAGATGGGTGATATGCGACCAATAAGTCTATGTTCTATCCAGTACAAAATCATTTCCAAGATCTTATGCGATAGGCTCAAGTGTATACTACCAGCCATTATCTCAGACACGCAGGGCACCTTCGTACAAGGACGTTTAATCTCCGACAACATTGTCGTTGCTCATGAATTCGTTCATGGTTTGAGAACTAATACGTCATTGTCCAAGGAGTTCATGGCAATTAAAACTGACATGTCCAAAGCTTACAACAGAGTCGAAAGAAGTTTCATGGAGGAGCTTCTTGATAAAATGGGTTTTGATAGAATCTGGATCCACTGGGTGATGGCTTGTATTACATCAGTCTCATATTCAGTGCTGCTCAATGGGAGATCTCTTGGTTTTATCAAACCAGAGCACAGAATAAGACAAGGCGACCCTTTGTCCCCTTTCCTCTTTATCCTTTGCATAGAGGCACTCGTCAGCAAGCTTAATTATGAGGAGGAAAGTGGTCGTCTAACCGAAATTGGTCTCTCTGCAGATGGTCCTCGGGTGCATCATCTGCTTTTTGCAGATGGCAGTCTGCTTATGTGTAAAGCTAATGAGCTTGAAAGTACAGAAATTATGGATTGTCTTAAGGAGTATGGGGACGCTTCGGGTCAGAGAATAAATCTTCAAAAGTCGTCTGTCATTTTTGGGTCTCAGGTGTTAGATTCAACTAAAGAACAAGTTAAGCAAATTCTAGGTATTCATAAAGAAGGAGAAGAGGGCACATACCTGGGACTTCCTGTGTTTCAAAGGTTCCAAGAGAGAGCTGCTGAGCTTTATTAGAGAGA
>NC_027756.1:24289319-24302489 GCF_000695525.1 Brassica oleracea var. oleracea
AGAGGTATTACTCAAGTATGTGGCCATGTCACTACCGGTCTACGCAATGTCTATCTTCAAGCTGCCTAAAGATGTATGTGTTAAGATAACAAGTGCCATGACAGAGTTTTGGTGGGGAGGAGGTAATGGGAAGCGGAAGATTGCTTGGGTCTCTTGGAAGAAACTCTGTAAGCAGAAGAAAGAAGGGGGTCTGGGCTTCCACGACATTGTCAAGTTCAACCAGTCTCTTCTTGGGAAGCAAGCTTGGAGGATCATGAGCAACCCGAATTCAATGGTAGCTCGTGTACTGAAGAGTAAGTATTTTGAGAATGAGAATTTTTTACAAAGTAGTCTTGGGCCTCGACCTTCTTACGCCTGGAGACGTATTTTACATGGAAGAGATTTGCTAGGTAAAGGTCTAGTAAGAGACATTGGGAATGGTGAGCAATCAAATGTATGGCCAGTGAATTGGATCATTGATCCGATACGTAGAACTCCCAATTATTGGCAAGACAGTGTCGTTGACCTGACGCTGAAAATCTCTGATTTGTTACTACCTTACTCGTCTTCTTGGGATACAGTACGTGTAAGAGAAGCCTTTACTGATCATGATGCGGAGATCATCCTTCGCCTCAAGCCAAACCGAAACCACGAGGATGGGTATAAATGAGGTTTCACTAAAAACGGTGAATATTCATCATGCAGTGGGTATAAATTCCTGGACTCTCTCCCTGAGGAGAATGCTTTTCCTCAACTATCACTGACACCACTGGAGAAAAAGCTTTGGAGCTCGTTATGGAAGATCAAAGCTCCTGCTAAAATAAAGCATTTTCTTTGGAAATCTCTTTCGGGTGCAGTGGCTGTTATGTATAAACTACAGAGCAGAGGAATTCAGGTTGACACTACGTGCAGAGTGTGTAACTGTGGAATCGAGACGATATGCCATCTTCTCTTTACTTGTCCCATGGCTAAAGATACTTGGGAACGGTCTGCTAACTCTGTCTTCCTCAACATTTATCACCTCTTGGAAAAAAGTAAAAAATTCCCAAAGAACTTGAATGTTAACTCATTTCCTTGGATCCTATGGCATCTGTGGAAGGCGCGAAATGGGCTGACTTTTGAGAGGATTCAGTACTCCTCAGTGTCTGTTGTAACAAGAGCTAAAGAAGAAGCAAATGTGTGGTTTGAGGTCAACTTTCCAGGAGCTGAGGTGTCGCAAATACCTCATACTATTCGAGATAACTTTGTCTCGTGGTCTAAACATCCCACAGGTTTCTTGAAATGCAACGTGGGAATATCTTGGGTAAGTCGACATGTTAACTGTGGTGTAGCTTGGATTTTACGAGACAATAAAGGCAAAGCTATCCTCCATAGTCGTCATGCCTTCTCGAATGTGGAATCACAGAGAGATGCTTAGCTCATAGGTCTTCAGTGGGGAGTCAAGTACATGGTCAACACCCACCAACGGAATATCATCTTCGACTCATCATGTGCTTTGGCAAGGGACACATTCCTCAACATGGCAAACTATATGGAGCATGTTTTGATCACAAACGATATCAAGTACATGTTGTGCTCACTACAGGATTGAAGTTTTCATCATTCTGATCAAAGGAAGAATACTATTGCGCAAGATATAGCGGAAAGTGTGACATCAGAACGCCGTTACCAGTTTTATATAGCTTTTGGTGCACCGTCTTGGTTATCACGGCGTGTTGAGAGCGAAGCTGGTGCTTGGATGGCCAGGAGGCCATCCATGTGTTTTTACGCCTTCTCTATATGTGTCTACTGACATCTTTTTATTTACTGGGTTGTGTTTTTTTACTTATGTCTTTCCTCTATCAGTTTTGGGATGTTTTTCCCTTAAACCCATATGGGTGTATGTCTGTGAATCTTCATGGTTCCATTGGAATAAATTCAATCAATGTTAAAAGAAAAATGATAAATCAAAATTTAGGTGATGATTGTTTTTTAGTTTTTAGATTTTAGTTTTTTTTTTTTTTGGTTTTTTGATTTTCCAGTAGATTCTAATTTTTTGAAAAACATGAATGGTTTTTTTAGATTTTGATTTTTAGTTTTTGGTTTTTGGTTTTTGCTTTTAAAATTAATAAAATGAAAAATATGATTAATTAATAGTAAATTGTTTATTCTGCAAAAATCTATAGTATACTATTATCAACACAAATAAGCTTATTTTATAAAATTATTTTAAAACAAAAAATTCAAATAAAAGTTAAAATAATGATATTTTGGTTTTTAGTTTTCTGAAAAACAAGAATGATACTTTCATTTTTAGATTTTTGTTTTTTTTAATAAATTTATTAAGATATTTAATAAACTTTATTTGTTTTTCTGTAATATTAAATTTTAGAAAAACATGAGAAATATTTTTTAGTTTTCAACTATTTATTATTTATTATTTTTTGTAACTGAAATTTAGTAAAATTAATAAAATATAACCCCATAACATATATTTCTGTTTTATAAATTATTTTAAAATTAATTATATTTTTAAATATATTCCCGAATTCAGATATTATAAAAATATTATTATATTATTTTTAAAATAATATTTGATTCTATACATATTAAATAGTACACAATTTATAGTTAGCTTATTATTTGAAAGACTAAACAAAATTTAAATATATCTTTTTATAACTTTTTCAAATTGTAGTAAATTTATTTAATTTAAATATTTTAAATACAAAATTGATAGATGGATTTTTAGAATAAAAAATTAAAAATTCCATTTTAATAAATATAAAATATTTATAATTTGAAAAATTAATTATTTTACAATAAGATTTATGGTATAAAAGATGATTAAAATATTATGGAATTAATTTAGATAAACAAAACTCTAATATTTTGATATGTAGAGAAGATTATATTTGTGAGTTTGTGTTTGTTTTATAAAATGGTTGATGTGGTTTTATATATGTAAAATTATTAATTTCTTTTAAAAAAAAGTAGTCGTGGGTTGCATGAGAAACCCATAAACTCTGGATTTTGGTTTCTATGTGTAAAATGGCAAAAGAACAAAAATCTGGTTTCCCTGAAGAATAGGAAATCTATTTTACCAAAATCTTGTTTATAGAAAAAATAGATTTTAGAAAAACAAAGCCAAAATCTAGTCTAGAATCAACAAATAATCAACCTCTTAGACACTTCCAAACTAGTTTCGTGTTGGTGTCTTTGAATAGAATTTAAAAGTCAGCACTCACAACTAGTAACTTCACACTAATAAAAGAGAAACCAATGAGTTACTATTTGCTGGTCAAGTGGGAAATGAGTGTTAGACACTCCACCATCTGGGTCCAATTCTTACTGGAAGGGATTATTTATATTGGTTGGTTCTCGGCAGAAACGTGAAACCACATTTTTTACAAAAAAATAAAAGTGAAACCTAATAATAAGTAGAGGTTATTGGTTGTTGTATTTTAATGGATTTGAAAATCCGAACTAAATCTAGTGTTATTAGTTATATGATTTTCAAATCTGTATTAAAATCATGTGTTATCGGTTTAATGATTCATAAATTCTGTATCAAATCAAGTGTTATTCAATCGTACGGATTTACTAATATATTTGATTTTATAATGGATTTGAATGGATTTGTTTGGATTTTTTAGTTAAAAATACAAAGACTCAAAACCTCCGGATTTGCATATTTTACTTGGATTTATAAATACTATATGGATTTCTAAATCAATCAAAATATATAAACCAATAACACCCCCTAAATTAGCATGATCAAACCTTATAGTTAGTAAGTTCAATAATTTCAACATTACTTTTTTTGTTATTAACTATTTTCTACAATTTTATTCAATTGAAATTTAATTATTACAATTAATTTCTTTGAAGTTTATAATTTGCCACTATTACATAATAAAAATACATTAAAATGTAAAAAAGTTACTTTTTGAAAAAAAATTTAAAACCTAGATCATTTCGAAATGAAAGTAGTCATTATTAAGAATAGAAAGTGCGGGACTGAGAAAAAAAATCAAAATATATAATCTTTATGCATTTTTTGGATTTATTAGTACATATATATATCAGTTTGGTGAATTTTTGGCATCTCATTAAAAATCCTTCTACATTTCCCATAAAATAATATCCATTGCCAAATCTAAGAAAATATATTTACTTTTCTTATTAATTTATGATCAAAACCTACAATTACTAAATTTGATAATTACTTACTACGCATGCATGGGAAGTGTGACACTGAAGCAAAAATATATTAAAATTTGAAGTATTTGAGAAATATATGTTATATTCTAGGTTTTGAATATTTAGGATGCTGTAAAGCACCGAGATCATGTATAGCCCGCTCAAAAATTTTGAAGTGAGTACGAAGTGGAATTGTTGCATGTTCTGATCAGCAGCTTGTGCTAATTCTGAAGTTGAGAACACATCACAATTTATATATGTAAACCGTTTGCACCAGCCAAAAAATATACAAGAATATTTAATTCATTTTCTCTTCATACATTTAGTTAATAAATCAACTTTTATATGGAATCTTGAACTAATCCATCGCTCATATCCAGAAAATATTACATTTACCACAATCAACAAGAAGACAACATATCAAAGTTTCAGATGTCACTGTTTTTAAACAAAACTTATATTTCTGTATGTCTCGTTGTATTCTGAAGTGGTATTTCTTCAACCGACTAAAAGTTTCAAATTTTACTCTAGTATAGTTTATTGGAATTAAGAAAATAAATAAAGCAGATAAGAAAATAATGAAACAATCGATTGGTCAATTATATAGTAAAGAATTATTTTGCATGATGATTATTATACTGTTACATGGAGATGCAGGTGAAGCTTGTAGATGTCAATAGTCTTCCGTGACTAACTAAGCGATGAAGTTACTGATGTTGGATGCATTAATCGTTAATATATAAAGTATGCGGAGTGATGAGTTACCATGTGGATGCAAGATGAGATCTAAAAGGATAAACTGAGGTTTATGTCATGACGTAGTCGCTGAAATAGTTGCTGATACAATGTGTGTCAGAGAGTAAACCAGAACACATGCGGAGTGGTGGAGACCATGTGGATCAAGATGCTGACCTGACGTTGGATAAACTTGAGGACCAAGTTTATACCATGTAAAAAAGACAAGAGATGAACTTGAAGAGCAAGTTTATGCCTTGAAAAATAAGTACAATTCCAAAAAAAGAACAGTGTACTTATTAATATGAAAGTTGTTCAATATATCCATGGTTCCTTGGACAAGGGTTTGAGAACGTGGAGATCACTATAAAAGAGCTATGGAGTCGTGTGTATTCCATAAGACACTAAGTTATTATTATAGAGGAAGAGTGAAAATATTTTAGGGGTGTTCTTAGGTCGTACTGAAGCAGATGCTGAAATACCGACAAAGGAGAGACATGTTTGGATAGATAAGGAATCTTTCACTAGGCAGTTGTTAGGGTGTTAAAAGCCTATGTAAAACTGATTAAACAAGTCTTTGTATAGATTGTTTAGGCGCTTTCTAATAAAACAATAGTTGTTTGCTTGTATCCTATTTTGTCTCTTGATTTATCTTCTGCAATACTTAATTGTGGTGGCATCTTTGCACTAACAAGTGGTAGCAAAGCGGGTCACCTAAGTTATTGGTGTGATCATGAAGGTGAAGATGTACACGATTTTTTATGCAGAAGACAATCATGTTGAATGCTGGCCGGTATGGTCAGTGAAAGGCGCGTATGAAGCTATTGGTTTGAGGAATCACTGAGGGTGTGTGGATAGCTGTGAAGACAAGGTGAGAGGAGCCTACCATAGTTACAGCAGAGGGGAAGAAGCCCAAGTCGAAGGAGACAAAACAAGGAGTTGTTCGAGATGTAGTTTGGTGGATGCGTCAGAGCATGATGCATCACTTATAATTTATTCCGCTGCAACAATGGTTGTATCATGATGAAGCAAAGAGCAGACGGTGTGTGAGTGAAGTAAGGCTTGACATCTAAGCATATGTGTTTTAGCTTAGTATGCAATTAAGCAGGGAGAGAACTGGTGACGTTCTGGTCCAAGGAGTGCATATCTTGTGGGGGGGGGAGAAGAGCATGGTGATGGACGTCCTAATGTAGATGGTGCATATCTCGTGGAGAGAGAAAAACATATCTATGTATGAAGATGAAGATAGTGCAAGTCTCGTGGGGAGAATGTCATATTGAGTGTGGAAGTTTACAGGTTAGCAAACGTGGTTGTTGAACCAGAAGGGTATTGTGCTTGATTGGCATACAAAGGTAAAAAGGGAGATTGAAGATGCAAGTGGATCTTGTAGATATCAGTAGTCTTCCGTGACTAACTAGGCGATGAAGTCACTGATGTTGAATACATTAGTCGTTACTACATAATGCATGCAGAGTGGTGGGTCACCATGTGGATGCAAGAAATGGAGAAGGATAAACTGAGGTTTATGCCTTGACGTAGTCGATGAAGTAGTTGCTGATGCAGTATGTGTCAGAGAGTGAACCAGGAGGCATGCAGAGTGGTGGAGACCATGTGAATGCAAGATGCTGAGTTGGCGTGGGATAAACTTGAGGAGCAAGTTTATACAGTGGAGAAAAGACGAGATAAACTTGAGGAATAAATTTATGCCTTGAGAAATAAGTATAATTCCAAGAAAAAGAAAGTGTACTTATTAATATAAAAATTGTCCATATATTCATGGTTCCTTGGACAAGGGTTTTGGAAATGTGGAAATCACTATAAAAGAGCTATGAAGTCGTGTGTATTCAATAAGACACTAAGTTATTATTATAGAGAAAGAGTGAAAATCTCTTAGGGGTGTTCTTGGGTCGTGATAAAGCAAATGCTGAAGTACCGACAATAGAGAGACATGTTTGAATAAATTAAAAATATTTCAGTAGCAGCTGTTAGGATGTTAACAGACTGTGCAAAAGACTGTGCAAAACTGATTAAACAAGTATATGTATAGATTGTTTAGACGATATCTGATAAAACACTAGTTGTTTGCTTATATCTTATTTTGTCTTTTGATTTATCTTCTGTGTTACTTAATTGTGGTAGTATCTTTGCACTAACATTATATTCCCGTAGAAGAAATTATTAAATTCTAGATCACTCCTATGACTACCCGTGAACCATACATTTTGGCATGTTCGACCTTATTTTATAACCTAATATTATTAAACAGACCCCTAAAACACGAAACCTGCACTATTTATTCGGGAAAAGAATAAAAATGGTTTTTTTCAAAAAAAAAGAGGATAAAAATGGTAATGATATAACGTATCCCGCATTCACATCAATGAGAGATATATAATTCGATAGTATACTAAAACACACGTAATTTGAAAGAGAAATAAGGTCGATAACTTCCTTTCTCGCTAACATCGATAACTTTGTCGTTATAACACCTTAACTAGGTTCGTGCATGCGGATATTTTCTCATTTTATAAATATATTTGATATTATTATAAATATTTTAAATATATAATTTTTATTTTAATGTTATATATTGTGTAATCTTTTAATATTATTGTATATATTTTTTATACGGCACTATTAATAATATATAGTGATTTGCTCAATATATTTTATTTTGTTATTGATTTTTATTACTTACTAATATATTTTCGAGTTAGGTACAATAAATAACAATCTAAATAATCAAACAAAGAACCTCCTTAAAAATATTTTTTTCTTTAATTTAAACCTTTTTCATATAATAATTTTAAAAATTTATTCATTTATATTGTAGAAAATATATATGCTTAAGATAATTTATCTTTACATGTTGTGTTTAAAAAAATACTTTAACATACATCATTTTAGTATTTGCGGAATTTATAAGTAAAAACACTGTTTTGTTTAAATAATATAGCTCTATTATTTTATTAAATTTTATTGATATAAGATATTTTTGGATGTTATGATATTAATTTTTTTTAATTAAAATTTTAAAATATTAGATTACTTAAATTTTTTCAACATATATAGTTTGCTTTTTTGTAGTGCATTTATATCTATGATTTTATCTTTTGTAAAAATTTGAAATATCGTCATTTTGAGTTTAAACATTTATTTTAAAAATTGTATTGTCAAGAAAACTTTGAAAAATTACCCAACTATTTTTGATTTTGGAAGATTACATGAATTTTGAAATTGATTTTGTTACTACATTAATACATTATTTTTATAAAAAATATTTTAATATTTGGTAATATTTTCTTATTTTTTCTCAACATATTTTGTTATAATTATAATTTAAAAAATTATAATTAAAATTTGATTGGTCATTCATATTTTAAATGAATTACTAAAATTTCATATTTTCTAATAACATATTTTTTAAATAGTATATGAACTAAAAGTTATTACATACTATTATATTTTGTATATAAAAAATTTTAAACAATATTTTGTTGAGATTTTCAAAATAAATAAAAAATAATATATAGATGTAGATAGAAAATTTTAACTATGTTAATAAATTTATTTTTATAAAAATATTATATAGTTTACGAATTTTAACTCATTTTAGTGATGAGTGATAATTTATTTAAATGAAACATTTTTTTGGTTAATTTATCTATTTAATTTATTTTTTTCATATTTAACTCATAAATCACTTTTATTTTTATATAATACAGAATATAATTATAAAATTTATAAAAAATAGTATAAAATTGTTTTTATTGTTTTCGAATAAAATTTTAACTAACAATGATTTATATTAATATTATATTACTATTCACAAGATTAATTAATTTATTATTTTATAAAAATATTAAATTTTTTAGTAAGATTTTATTAGATTTTTTTTCAACAGATTTTGTTATAATTAAAAAAAAAAATCAAATTTGTAGTAGATTTATTATTAATGTAATTAATCAAATAAGTCATAATTATTAATTCTTTAAGTGGTCCTACTATAATTTGTTAATAGTAGATAAAAAATAGGATCCTAAATTAATAGATTAAATACGGATCTAACAACTTTTTAATATTTTAATGTTAATCTGTTATAACAGGTGATTAATTTGGATCTACTTCTGTGGGGCCAGAATACCACTGTACAATTAAAAAAAACAAAATTAATGTTAATCATATTGAACATAGCTGTCTTTTCAAAACTTGTATAAGAATTCAGAAAATACTAAAAAAATGTTGAAAACTCAAACTAGTAAAAAAATTATTTTTCTACATATCATATTTAATTATTAATTCAAATTTATAACAAAGCATCTCATAGTTTACGACATGGATAGACACGAATCGAATATTCGGGCTTTTGAGATATTTGTGATCCGATCCGTTTCGTCCGAATAATCAATTATTCGGTTTGATCCGCTTCGAATCTATCCAAATATTCGGGTGTATGGATATCTGAAAAAATTATATTTTAAGGATATCCAATTCGATATGTATAAATAATAATTTTTTAAGCTAAAAAGGATAAAATATTATTTTATTACAAAAAAAAAGTTATTTACTTTTTAAGGCTCCAATAATTAGTATAACAAAAATATTATAAAACTTACATAAAATATAATAACTGTATAATTTTATATATATAATTTTAAATATATGTATATATGCATATAACGGATTCGATCGGATATCTGTTATTAAAAATATTACTATTTATTTTGCTTCGTAGAGCTACGAATATCATAAGTTTTTTGTTCAAATCAAAATGGATAACGAATCAAATAAAATTTACGGATAGTTTACGTTGTCTAAGTTTAAACACTTAAGCATTTAAATTGAGATTGAGATATTTATATATTAAAAACTATAATTTTTTTATTTCTTAGTGGTTAACTCTTCTCACTCATGTGTACCAATCCGGAAGCTCAATGATCTTTTACATTTAGTCCATTTTTTCTTTTGTCCCACCAACTCTGAGCTATAAAACTATTGTATGAATTCACATAATATACTACTGAAAAAGCAAACATGTACATATCAAATATATGTAGTGTACCCCTTTTATACGGAATTATTGTAATTAGTCTATTCATGTTGGGTTTAAAATCAAATGGTATTTAACAAATGCTAAATGAAGCCATGAATTTGTCTTCGTGTGAGATCAGGTGTAGACTAAATAATGCTTGATAATAATGGTGATATAAGTTTTCCCCGTGACAATACGTTGAAGGATCAGATATGTTCACATGGACAAGCTAGCGCCAAGAAATAAAGAACGACTATTCCATTCTAAATACGCTTAATTGATTAATTTCTAGACTTTCTTTCGTGTCTCTTATGAGTAATATTTTGTTTCCTTTAGTTTTTAACTATTCACTAGTAAAAAAACGCAAATAGCAACAGTCAGTCTTCGTGGCTATGGGTGAATGTCCGTAGCTATATGGAGGTCTTGCCACGAAAAGTCACGATTTTCAAATCATAGCTATACGATTGTAGCAAGATTACGTGGCAAGTTGCTACGGTTTTGACACGATGTTTTCATGGCAAAGTTGCTAAGAAGTAGCGACGGTTGTTTTTGTGGCAAGTTACCATGAATTTGCTATGATTATATTGTCGCATATTGCAACGAAACAGAGACGATTGTTTTAATCTCTTTTGTTTTGTTTTGATACGATTTGAACTGTGTTTTCCGTGAGTAGATATTTCAACGATTTTTAAAAAATCCTAATTAGAATGTATTTTTTAAAACAGAAAGCGAATTTATATTACATTGAGCTTCTTAAAACTCAAAAGGTTCAAAACATTCAAACATTCAAAAGGTTCAAAACATTAAAACATAATACATAATACATAATCTTGTTTTTGGGAAAGCAACAGCCATATCTTAACCTACAAACCGAGTTCCGCACTGCACCACCTATCTAATTCAGAATGGTTATTGGTGATGAGATGTTGAGGTTGTGAATCACCTGGAGCTTGAGACTGATCCTGAGAATGGAGCCTGACCTTGACCTTGAGGTTGAGCTTGAGAGTAAGACTGAGATTGACGTTGAGCCTGAGTTGGTTGTGCAGTAGAGGCAGAAGAATTGGAAGCTTGAGGCTGTAGAAGTTGCAGAATCATGTTGAGAGTTGATTGAGTTTTAGTCATCTCTTCTTTGAAGTAAGTCTTGAAAGCATGAAAATCAGACTTGACACCCTAAGTGAGGGTCTACAAGCCACAAACCTGCATCTCCATGTCTAGGCTTCGCTTGAGTGTAGCACACTGCCAAGTCCATAAATGGTGTCCTTGCGTGTCTGTCTTAGCTGAAAAGGACAAAAATAGCATTAGCACATAGAACATTCAGTCATAAAAATGCAGTCTGATCTTGTTAAAAGTTCAATACAAGAGTAAGAATAAACAAAGATAATGAGCATGAGAGATTATTATCTTGATGTATTCTTGGTTTAGGAGACAGTGCTTTGAAGTTTCTGTGCCAGCAGTTGAGGCAGTTTAGTTATCTCCAACTGGAGATCCATCTTGTAGCATCTCTTCAACCGCTTGCTCAACCTCCAGAACCAGTGCCTCTGCTCGTCCGTCAATGAAAGTCCCATTTTTACGGGTGTGAGTCTTCCTCATAAGGTCGGGATATGAAGGTGGTTCCTCCAAACCTTCATCAATTACCTACAACAAAGGGAACAACAAAAAGTTAGACAATTAGCAGTTAAATAAAGGGAAAAATGCAAGTAAAAAGAGATAGAAAGCTGACCATATGATACTCAATATTTTCAAAGGTGTGTGGTCCTTCACCACGGATGTGCATCTTCAGCTCTGGAGGAGCAGAAGTGCGAGAAACAGCTGCTGATTGGATCTTGGCTTTTGCTTCATCTGTTGACCAATTCACAAAGATTGTTTCCAGTCTTTCTCACTGATGTAACTCGGTTGCTTGTTATCTCTCATTTTCTGGCTTATGCGTCCGCAAATAGTCACTTGAGTCTGAAGCTTCAATTTGTAGTAGATTTCATCATGAAACTTGTCATCATGAAACTTATCTCTCTTTTATACATTTGCGTTTTTTACTAGTGTATTGAAAATTTAAATGATAAAAAATTATTTATTAAAATTTTCTCTTCA
The DNA here is from genome assembly GCF_000695525.1 of Brassica oleracea var. oleracea. Classification (NCBI taxonomy): domain Eukaryota; kingdom Viridiplantae; phylum Streptophyta; class Magnoliopsida; order Brassicales; family Brassicaceae; genus Brassica; species Brassica oleracea. The sequence continues at coordinate 24,301,333 of NC_027756.1, forward strand.
ATTTGGTTATTTTGTAAATATTCAAAAAACTTATCATAAGTTTTTAAATGGAATTTGAAACGTTATATTGAAATGTCAAATAGATCCAATGTTTGGATATTAAGTTTTAAGGGGTTTGTAAAACATGACATATAATTTGAAGTCTAACACAAAACTAACTTCTTTTTTTTGTCTACTATATTGTATTATTTATTTCCAATACAATCCTTATTTCTCTAAATTTTTACAAAATATATTATTATATTTAATTATTTAAAAAAATTATCATAACACCATAATTACCCTAAACCTTGCAATTTATTTATAACAATTATATTATCATTGATTTTTCTAACCACCATAAACAGCCAATTTGGAGCTTTTAAAGCTCAAACATGAATTTATATCTCTTCTATTCTCACTCTACACCACCAAAATTTCATTTCCTAATATTTCCTTTTCACTTTCATCTACAAAACTTTCATAGGTTCATTTTCAAAATCACAATTTTCATATTTTATGATTATTCAAAAAAACATCTTAGCTTCTTTTATTTTGACAATATTCAAAGTTTGGGCGGTGGAAAAGTCTGAAAGCTAACTTACACCAAAAAAGGTAATTGTTCACTTGATTTTCATCACTCTTCAGATTTGTGTCGAGACAATAGACTTCTTTGAATGTCTACGCTTAGGCGTAGACTTATTTTGCAGTCTACTAATCAATGCATAATTTAATTTTACAATTGACCAAATTTATATTTTGCGCCGCATACTTTACGAGAAGTCTTGTCTTTTACTTTTGAAAACAAAAAAAAATGATAAATGAGAAGTCTACTAACTGGAAGTTAGTTTTGCACTGACCGGATTTTTGACTTTTAAGAGTATACTTCTTCTAAGGTTTACATCCAATGAAGTATGTAATAGGTCACTTTAGCATTTGACTAAAACATTGGCTTTTAGATCAAATTAGAAAGTATACTGCATGAGTTGTAGCCTTCTTTATTAACAATAGACTTCAGAATGATAAAATCATAAAATGACTTTCTAGTTTTTTTTAAGTCATAAGTGAGTATTGGTAATTTTATAAGGGTTTTTTGCAAATATGACTCAAAACTTGAAGTCAAACACAAAACTAACCCATGTTTTTTTTTGGAACTTTGACTTGCCACTTTCACCCCC
>NC_027756.1:24302571-24322404 GCF_000695525.1 Brassica oleracea var. oleracea
CAAGTATTCACAATATTGTCATTGCCATCAATACACCAACCACCATGAACAACCAATTTGAAGCTCTTAATGCACCTAAAATCGATTTGCACTCTTTCTTTCTAAATTCTTATGAACCAAAAACAACATCTCTTTACTTTCGCTCCATATTCATCCAAAAAAAATCCAAGATTTTTATTCTAAAAATTTTATGGTTCATAGAGCCATTGAAGCTTACGATTCTTGGTAGGTAACTTTTTTTTGAGATTCTGGGTGCTTGGAGAAGACTTTTGTGTGCTAAACAAGTTATCTCACTAGTTGAAACTATGAAATTAGTTTTTTTTTCCAGATTTGTTTGTCCAGACGACTTCCGGGTAAGTCGTCTGGCTGTAGACGACTTACATGGAAGTCTTCTGGTCAATGCAGAGGTTAATTTTGCAATTGACTTTTAAATTTGTTTTTCTAGATGACTTACATGGAAGTCGTCCATCTTTGTTTGTTAAAAAATAAATCGAGACGACTTCCATGTAATTCGTCTAAGGTAAACGGGTTAGTTTTGCATTTGACCGGATTGTGTCAAATATTTGACTTTTCCTGGACAACTTAATGTAAGTCGTCCAGTAGAAAATTAAAAAATCAATATTTTGTTATACCTAGACGACTTCCATGTAAGTCCTCTCAGGTTAGTTTTGCAATTGAAAAATAAAACAAAAAATAATATTTTTGTCTAGACGACTTACACGGACGACTTCCACGAAAGTCCTCCATGATTTTATTCTGAGATTCTGGTCAAACCTTGCTTATCTTGGACGACTTCCATGTAAGTCGTCGGACGGACGACTTCCGTGTAAGTCATCTAGAAAAAAATAATTTTTTTTTGTTTTATTTTTCAATTGCAAGACTAATCTGAGACGACATACATGGAAGTCGTCTAGGTATAACAAAATATTGATTTTTCAATTTTCTGACACATATAAGTCGTCCAGGAAAAGTCAAATTTCTGACACAATCCGGTCAAATGCAAAACTAACCTATTTTCCCTAGACGACTTACATGGAAGTCGTCTCAAATTTTTTTTTAACAAACAAAGATGGACGATTTCCATGTAAGTCGTCTATGTTAAAAATCAATTGCAAAAATAACCTAAATGGACAACTTCCTAGAAGTCTACCAGACGACCTCCGTGGAAGTCGTCTGCGTCAATGTTTAATAAACTTTCATTTTCTCTATAACTATAAAGACTTTTTAATTTTTCTTTGTTAATTCATGTATATTAGTCAATATTGGGGCTGCTGAATGAAATTTATAACTTAATTGGTGATATTTATAAGGTTACCAACATTCATGCTTATTAAAGTTTCTAACTAATTGAGAAGACTTCCGTGGAAGTCTTCTCCATTAGTTTTTGTAAATTTGTTAAGTAAGTTTAAGATATGTTTATTTAATTTTCAAAAGTGTTAAGTAAATTCACGAATATCAAGTAACATGGTTTAATGTGTCTTCTCAGATCATAAGATATAGTTTTTACTTATATATCTAATGAAAGTGTTCTATCTCTGAACTTATGTAATGTTTTATCTTATGTGAATTTGACTAAGTTTTCTTGAGAAATCTTCTCCCTTAGTTGTAATAAATTTGATTAATTTTTTGTGTTATTGTGTTTTGCTATTGAAGTTGTATCAATAACTTCAATTATGTCAAGTAATTTTGGCAAGATAATGTCGTGGAAAATGAACATATTTACCAAACTTTTTCATTAATATCTCTTCAAATTTAAAAAAAAAAAGTCACAACTAAAGGAGTACACATGCAAATCACAAAACAGACCACAAACAAAACTATTATAGATCATTCCTCTACAAAGACAAGCTTAGACTCAACTTGATATGGAATAAGACCCCGTCAGAAGACTTCCTGGAAGTCGTCTAGAAGACTTCTTTGAAGTCGTTAGAAGACTTCCTGGAAGTCGTCTAGAAGACTTCTTTGAAGTCGTCTGGAAGACTTCCTGGAAGTCGCCTGGAAGTCGTCTGGAAGACTTCCGCATTATATTTTAGAAGACTTCCGAGAAGACTTCCCATATGTCTTCCAAAGTATGATCCAGATCTGAAAAACATGTATATCAAACCCAGATTTGTAAAACCTGCATATCATATCCAAAAACGTTCAAATGGCTTAAAAACAGGGAAAATGAGTGAAAAATTAGATAGACATACTTTTATAGAACACACAAAGTACATATCCAAGTGGAAGATGAGAACCATCTGATTAAAACCTGCAACAAAAAGATAGATTAGTGAGAAAGACATGAGACAAAAATGAAAAATTCATATAAGTTTAGTCTTTAAAGTCAAAGAGATTAAAGTGGGTTTGGAGAGTTTTAGTTTGGGAAAAAAATATGAATTTTATGAAACAGGAGGTTACCAAATGAAGAAAAATCAACATAAGAATTTACCAAAATGCTCAGATCTATTATGAAAGGGAGACATGGGAGAAGACTCCGTCAGAAGACTTCCTGGAAGTTGTCTGGAAGTCTTCTAGCCCAGAAGTCTTTCAGATCCAAAAAACCTGCATATCCAAATCCAGATCTGAAAAACCTGCCTCCAAAAATGTTCAAATGACATAAAAACAGAGAAAATGAGTGGAATATTAGATAGACCTACCTTTATAGAACACACCAAAATACATACCTAAAATTAACAAATCTACCTTTAAATGACTGGAAGATGAGAACCATGTGATGAAAAACTTACAAAACAAGATAAACTGGTGAGTAAGACATGAGACAAAAACAATAAATTGATATAAACCGGCGACAGATCCGTCCATGGCACATCCCGATGTCACCAGAACTTCACACCGGCCAGCGTGTTCGAAACCGGTGACAGACTCGTCCATGGTTAATCTTCAGTGGCAGAGCTATACTCGGAGGCATCCCGCGGCCCCGAGCGCCGGAATCTAAAGAAACCCGACTCTCGAACCTCTCTCCGCCAAGCGCCACTGCTGCCTCATCGTCACACACATTTTAGGTCACCGCACACAAATACTAATCTCCACCGGCCAAGAGGAGCTTCGCCGTCTAAGAGGGATCTATCTCGGAGAGCCGCCATCTCCAAGACAGGCTCGTCTACCACCAGAACTACCCACAGCGACAGCGCCAAAAGAAGCCTTAGCCCCAATAGATAACTTTCGGAAATCCAGTGTGTCTCCGCCGTCCTCTAGAAGAGCTCGACACCATCTCCCGACGACCCACCAGGACCTCAGCTTCTACATTGAGGACCACTGCAACAGTGTCCTGAGCACCGCGACAGAAAAGAAGGTTGTGCCTCCGGCGAATTGCACCTTTCCATCAGATATGCGCAGTCTCCGATGAACAAAGAAAGGAAAATGGGGGAGGGAGCATCCTAGGTAACCGACGAAGACGCCGGCGGTCTGGAGCTCCTCCCAAGGCGAGATATTCGAACTTGCTCTACAATGACCCGAATAACATGATGAAGCCATCGAGTTTTAATTTTTTGAGACCCAATAGTGAAGCCGATCAGAAGACTCAAAATTAGTTCAAAACTGGTCATATAAATCTGTAGCTGAACCAGCAACGCTAATTCACATGAATCCGTCTATGTTTCATGTTATAAGGAGTTGACGCACTACAAGAAAACACGCGAATCCTGAAAAATCATGGGAAATCCGTCGGAATTGGTCGACATTTGAGTCATAGTGTGAAGTCAAGATGAATCTATCATAATAGAAGAAATCTAGACTTGACATTTGAGTCTTAGTGTGAAGGACCTGATCAGGTATAACACTCTCATCCCATATACATACATGGTTTTCGTAAGAATGAGTCATCCTTGTGTTATTCAAATATTCAGCGTTAATATAAATTTTCCGTTAAGTGATTGGCGAGTTAAACATGATTTATCTTTGCATGTGATAGGTGAAAATTACTTGTCAATGAAACATGGCAAAGACAGAGGAATGGGAGCCCTTTCGCAGCTCTTCGGTGCCAAACATATTGCTATTGCGGACCTTTATTGACACAGCAACCAAGGTGGTAAGTGAAAAGCACTCAAGTATTGTAGGCTCGAGTACGAGGTTAGGGGCAGCACGAGCTGATTGATAAGAGATAATTGTAACAGGGTTCAATTCTCGACGACCTCCTAAGACCCAAGACGCTGTGGATGGCAAACTACTCGGAAACGCCTATATATATGCATGTCCCTGGTGCTAGTCGCCTAGAATCTCCTGTAAGACTCGGCCAGTTGCAAATCGATCCAATGAACTTATACATGATCTGACTAACACAGTAATTAATTGAATTGTCGAAGTAGTCGTGGGTTTATATTCATTGCGATGGGTGGAGATGCATGTTGGATGTCAAGGATTAAAAAAGCAGAATATTTAATATAAATATTTATATTTCATTAAAATTAACTGTGAATATATTTTAATAAAAAAAAGACAAAAATGATTTTATCAAAAAAATTTAAAGGTCAAATATTTGAATTAGGGATGGGCACTTCGGTTATTTTCTCGGTTCGGGTTCGGTTTGGTTTGATTAGTTCGGTTCTAGTATTATTCTAACTGAAATAAACCATAGTTAGTTCGGTTCGGTTTATATTCATTTCGGTTTGTATTTGGTTAGGTTGGGTTTATTTTTTGGATCAGCTTAATTAGGTTCATCTTAGTTTAATTTTTTAAGAGAAATTATGTTTTAAAACATAAATGATCTAAAAATAAATTATGTGAACTAAATTCAATATAAATCTGAAACAAAACCTTTTAAAAGTCACAAAAAAATATATAAGAATTAAAACAAATGAAAGTTTACTTAAAAAAAACTAATATCATTAGTAATGTCTCTTATATCATTATTTAAAAGCATGTAATGCACTTTTGTTTTCAATAAAATTTTCTTTAGGTTTTAGGTTTAGATTTAACATCTACGTTTACATATTTAAGAATATAAAAATACAGACTTTTCTATTTCTTTTAAATCAAATATTTTAATGATTACATATTCGGTTAGAAGAATATATGTTAATGAATGAAAAGTGAAAAATATGTGGTTTGGTATTAGAATTTTAGTATATTGGTATTACTAATATTTTTAATTTAAATAATCACAAAAACACATCGGTTTCTCGGTTTTTTTTTCCCACCCCTAATTTGATCGGGGGAATTTCAATTATTATACCACAAATTTGATATTATTTTTTCAATTTTGAATTAGAGTTAGATTTATTAGAAGGTGTAAAAAGACGGTTATTCGAGTGTCAAGTTATTAAATTTACTTAGGTTTAAATTTAATAGAATATTTTGATCGTATGATTGACGATTGGTTCACTAAATTAAATTCAAATTTTTAACATATTTAATATATTAACCACAACAAACCATAAACCTAAATTTATTAAAGGGGAGTATGCCAAATATGACTCAAAACTTGATTTTTAAATGTAAAATTATACCCAAACTTGAATCAATTGCAAAACTAACTTAAAAGCCTTGTGAAATTACAGCCAACCATTTGTGACCAAACAAAAAACCATAACTCATTTTAACGAATATATCCCGGAAAGTTTTCTCTGTCTTCTGAGTTACTGTAAATTATGTGGAAGACGTGTAGGGAAGTCTTCTAGTATAGTTGATCTTAAAAATAATTGATAAATTTTGTAAAAAATATTTTATAGGGGAAAAATTGAAATCATGTAGTTATAAACAGTTGCAAGTGATATAAATTAAAATATAATAAAATGAAATTGTTTTCAACATAGATGAATGAAAACAGTGAGTCACGATATTCTTTGGTTTAGGGTTTGACAACATATGACAACATATGTTGTACTATTGTATGTATTGTGTTAGGGTTAGTTTTTGGGAAGCTAAAACTTTTTTTTTGAAAAACTAAATTTTGCCCTATATGTGACCTATACATGTTTAGTTTTGGTATATTAAACACTTTTTAAATTGTAGTTAAGTTTAATGAAGTGTCTAGTTAGTTAATCAAGTTTAAGGGTTTTATTTAGGGTGTAGACGACTTCCATGGAAATCGTCTGATGAATCGGACTTAATCTTTGATTTTACCAAAGTACATTAAACCTAACCAGAGAATTTACCGGACATATAAATACTATTTTTTCACTTTTTGTTGAAAACAACGAAACCCTAGCGCCGTTTCTCTCTGAGACGATTTCGAAGGCAAATCTCTCATTTACGTCGCTCTCACCGCCGGTAATTTCTCATTTTACGATGAATCTCGTTTCTCCTTCATCCCGAAGAGTAGTTTAGTAGATTAAACTAACCATCAGCTTCCTTTTTTCAGTTCTGAAACCGCGCTTCGTGAACTCCGCCACCGGTAAGTTCTTCCACTTTGCTGCCGAGTTCAATTTTATGACTTAAGGCGTTTAAAACGCCGTAAACCCAAAAAAAATTGTAGTCTTGATTCTTCTTTCCCGTCGTTTTTTGCAGATCTGTAACCACTGGTGTCGTTGGCGATCATAACTTATCCGACTGTAAGTCATCCATTTTTTCTATTTATTTAGGTTTTTCTATTTATTCAGGTTTCTCTTCAGATCTAAATGGTTAACACGATTTTCAGATCTGTAAGAGGTCGATTTTAGTAATGTTCCACTGGAAGACTTCCCAGAAGACTGCACCGGAAAGTCTTCCAGTAGAATATTACTAAAATCGATCTCTTATAGATCTGAAAATTGTGTTAAGCCTACATATTTGACGTTTTTTGTAGTATTCTACTGAAAGAGTACTCAGAAGACTTCCTGGAAGTCGTCTGAGAAGTCTTCTCATTAAAACTTACATGCAAGTCTTCCAGTATATGAATTTAGGATAGTACGTTTGGTTTGTGTTTGAGATTTTGGTTTTTGATTGTTTTGCAGATCGGAAAATGAATTTATCAGAACTCCTGCGGAGGATATATACATTTGGGGAAGAGCCCCCTGCACTCAAAAGCATTTTGTATCATACTGATGACTCGAAGTTGCTTACTGTCGTAAGGCAAGCTCTACATGCTGACGAATATGAGGAGCTGAAGGACTCAAAGTTAGGAGTGTTCACCAAGTTCAAGGAGCTGAATTTTGGTTGGGCATCAAGGCTTGTTCATTACATGCTCAGTTTCTAGCTTAACATCAAGAAGAAGTATGAGCTTTGGAGTCTCGTTGGTCCACAACAGGTGAGATTTTCACTGAACGAGTTTGAACACCTCACTGGTCTGTACTGCGATTACATAGAGGACCTGGAAAATCCAAGGTGTGAGATTACAAAGGAGATGGCTTCTTTCTGGAGATGGCTTCTTTCTGGAGATGATGGGTGTTGCTGTCGATGCTGGTCCAACTTCTGAACAGGTAATAACAGCATGTGGGAGATGCAAAGATTGGTCTCGGGAAGATCACATGCGGCTCGGATACCTTGTGATCTTCATTAAATTCATTGAAGGGAGAAAGTACTCAACCTCTACACGGGCTAGTATTGCAAGGCTAGTGATGGATTTAGAAGCATTTGAGAATTATCCATGGGGGAGAGTGGCGTTTAAGATGTTGATGGACTCTCTGAAAGAAAAAGATTTGACAAAGACCTACACTGTTGATGGGTTTATGAAAGTTATCCAGGTGTGGATCTACTATGCTCTACCAAAATTGGCTGCTAATTATGGGAAACCTTTACCAAACAGACCGTTTCCACCGTTGTTGGCTTACAAGGGTGGCAAACATGTATCAGCAGACATGTATTTTAAACGTCACTCCCCGACTTCACGCAAAAGACTTATAGTTAAGTCGTCTGAGAAGTCTTCCAGAAAATACTTCCCAGAAGACTTAATTATAAGTCGTCTGCAAAGTCTTCTTTCGGAAGACTTCTCAAACGACTTATACTTAAGTCTTCTGGGAAGTCTTTTATGGAAGACTTTTCAGACGACTTAACTATAAGTCTTCTGAGAATTTTTTTCTGGAAAACTTCTCATACTTCCATCTTTGTTAATCCTTGAAATGTCTAAGTTGATACTTTTTATTTACTTACTGCAGACTAGCGTGATCAACTTTATTCAGAAGGACTTTGGTGAAATGTTTCCAGAATGGAACTTTGATGTAGAGGATCCGGCCGCGGAGAACATAATTAAAGTCATGTTTAATGCGAACCCTAAATGGAAGTAGACCATGAACTGTTGGGAATTAGCCGGTACTAACTTGTGGGTCAATCCATTGATTCTTGTGAAGGAAGAAGATAATGGAAGACCCCGGAAGAAAGCTCGTATAGAGGCTCCTAAAGAGGCTCGTTCGTGGGATAACCAAAGAAAAGACTGAACAAGGCTTCAAGGACCTAGCTGATGCCATGAGGGATGGGTTTGGGATGTGCCTCAGGGAGATCAAGCTTCTCGAGGATAGGATGGCAGATGTGGAGAAGAAGGTGGGAATCATCAAAAAAAAGCGACTGTATCTAATAATCTTCAACTCACTACTGAAAGTCCACCTAAATGTGGACACGAACCCGGGATGAGTACCCAACCTCTCCCGAAATCACATAGAAGAGAGTCACTAGGCAAAGTGCTAGGAATCAGAACTGAAAGTTGTGTGTGCTTGGATGTACCGTTTGTATGTTAGAACATGTGTGCTTTGTTTTAGTAGTGTGCTTGGATATTTTCTTATGAATGGATTTTGTTTCATGTGTTACTTGGAACTTTGGTTTATATTGTATAAAATTATCATAGAGGATTTTTGACTTTATCTTGTACATCGAAATTGCAGAGTAAAAGTGTGAATGGAGGCGAAAGTGGAACAACATGGGGAAATTGGATCTTTGGTTAATGATTCCCCAGAATCGAGTTCCTCGAAAGAGAAGAGTCTTGAGATAGAAAATGTGCCCGAGGATAAAGCTCCAGAACCGAGTGATAAACCTAGCGTTCTTGTATTGGACAAACGAGTATCCACTGTTTCAGATATACAACAGGGGAAAACTAGAAGACAGAAAAAGAATGATACTACTATGGTATACTTCAGTGGAAAGAGTGAGCGAGCAAGGAAACTTGCTGCCTCACAGCAATCTCCTTTTAAGGGAAACAGCACTGCCAAACTGATCATTCCAAACAAATCCGTTGGCCCAGGCTGTGATCCTTTTGCACCCGTTGACAAGAAGATATCGAAGGTGCTCACTGACTAGGTGAAACTTGATCCGTAAGCGAAAGAATTCTCCATAATATCTTGCTTTAGTCTACAAAAAATGATTGTTTATCTACATTTTGTGTTTGCAGTTATTATAAAATAGTTGTGGACAAAAACTCATGTAGATGTCCAAGTCTGTTTTATTACAACCTTCGAACCCCCTTAGCATAGTTGAACTACTCTGTAAGTCTTATGCTATTTACTTACCAGTAAGTCTTACATTTGTCTTGTCTAAAAGACTTATCAGACTACTTACCATTAAGTCTTCTATTGTCTTCTCTAGAAGACTTAGCAGACAACTTACTGGTAAGTCATCTGGTAAGTCTTCTATGTAGAAAACTTACTATTAAGTCTTCTGTAAGTCGTCTGATAAGTCTGTCTGACTTGTATTGTTTTATATGCAGCATACATATTCTTTTATTAATTTACTAAGGCAATGATATCAAAATAATCCAAAATATTTCAGGAGCGAGAAAATGTGCTTTTTTTATCATATATTTTCTCGGCAGTGGAGGGTCAATTACCCAGATTTTCTCGACAGTGTTGGACACGTTGTTGAGTGTGCTAACTCTGACGAACAAAGTGTCCAACACACTATGGAACCATACACATATGAGAGACTGACCGTTGGAGTACCTTGTACATAATTGGTGATTGTGGCGTGTACATTCTAAAGTACATTGAATGCCACGCTCTTGGGATGTCATTTCTTCCATACTTTTGTAAAAAGAACGCGAAGACTATCATGGGAGAAGATGGAATTGAATATATTTCAAGAGACTCATGGATGCCATGAAAAAGAGAATGAAGACAATGATGAGAACCTGGCAACGTATGAGCAGTGAGGTTAATGATGTGTGATGTGTTATTTGTACTTGAACTTGATGCTTTGTGTAATTTTGTATGATAGATTAGGCTATGTTAACAGGGTCATGATAGGATGAACTTTTTTGTAACCTATCCTCCTACCAAAATAACATTTCGTAGGAAATTAGTTTGGTAGTGCAGTAACCTTTCGGATAATCTAATGTTGGACTTGTTATCTTATTAAATTGCAATTTCACAATTAAAATATGAATTTCATGACACATAAATTCTTAAAACAGAGAAGTTGATAACACAGATAAGTTCATAACACATAAATTCTTAATACGGATAAGTTGATAACACAGATAAGCAGATAGATAGATTCGAAGACACCAGAGACTTATAGTTAAGTCTTCTGGAAGACTAACCAGAAGGTCTTCGGGAAGACTACCAGAAGGTCTTCTACGTCAGTTCTTACATTGTGGACGCGTGCGTATGGCCAGTTTCTTTGCAGATTGAGCATCTATAAACCATGTGTTGCTTCCGGGGTGTGCGTCCTCTCATCCTCGATAGCTCCAACCAAGATTGCCATCTTGATTTCTTCTGTCTCTCTGGACCACACTTTTCTTTCGGAGGAAAGAATGTGTGTGCCTCAACTTGTTGTCCAGCACAAGGATATATATTCTCTGAGTATCCTGCAAATAAATTAAGCTTTGAGTAGACTAAGCATACAAGTGTGGAGACATGGATACCAGCATATGTTCCAGCTGCTATAGCATGAGAGCAAGGTATTTTCTCGACTGCATAGACACCACAATCACACTTTCCATTTTTCAAATCAACAACACAGTCCACTTTGCCACCTTTCACTAAGAATCGCCATCCATCAATTGGTTGGACATACATCATATCCGCTATCTCCGATCAAACAACAAGTAAGTATTTAACCCCCCCCCCCGACTATGTTTAGTTGTGAGACTCAAAGAATTTTCTCTCCTTTTCCAAAACCACTTTCCTAGCTTCTCCCTTATGAACTCCAACAGGAATTGAATCGGAAATCCTCGAGCTCGCTTCAGTGCGGAATTGATAGATTCAGCGATGTTGCTCATTTTTATGTTGTACTTGTCTCCCTGACAATGAACCCTTAACCATAGGGTCACGTCGGCATTCGCCAAATACAATGCAAGTTCTGGGTTTGCACTCTGTATCTCATCCATGTACCGGTTAAAATCGTAAAGTGTATGAGCATAAGAAGCACCTTTCACCAAGTACAAGAGATGCTTCCCTTTTGGACAATGTTCTGTTGAAGGTGATAATAACATATTCCCCAGGTCGCCCAAGGAAACACCTTATCAAACGCACTTTTAATGGACGTGTGCCGGTCGGAGACTATCACCAGAGCATATTGATCAGATACACAACTCGCCAATTTTGTGAAAAACCATTCCTAAGATTCATCGTTTTCAGCATCTATGATCCTAAAAGCCAATAGAAATATCTGAAAATTACCATCTTGTGTGGCTGCAACTAACATAACACCTCCATACTTCCCACTTAGGTGAGTCCTATCCACCACAATGACCCTTCTCTGATACTGGAAACTTTTGATCAAAGCTCCAAAACAGAAAAATAGATACTTAAATCTATTCAGAGAATCAAGTTCTATACCAATGACATAACCCAAATTTGCTAAGGAGATTTGCTCCAAATATGAAGGCAGTCGCTCATACCCATCTTCCGCTGATCCTCTCACCAATTCTTGTGCATATAACAATTCTTTGTATGAAGTGATGTAATCAAGTGTCAAGCCAAACATGTTCTTCATTGCAACTGTGATATGCTGCGGATTCAACCCATTAATGATTCCAACACGATCTATGAAAAGCCTACCAATATACTTCGGAGTACATTGTTTCCGCTGAGCGATTCGGTCTGACACAGAACATGTATGAGTTTTCACATACTTGGTTACCCAAAACGTGTTTGTCTCATATTTTACACTCGCTCTGATCTTCCATCCACAACCATTAACACGACATGTTTCCACAAGGAGAGTTTTCGTTGACTTGTATATTCTGAAGGAGAACCTACGCCTCACCGCTCTCAACCGCAAGTCTAAAACCAGTGCATCCCTACTAACAAAACTCTGGTTGACATAGATATTGTTAGCATTCGATCTTCCTCCTTCACTACCATATGTCCCTTTGAAATCTTCAAAACGCATATCATCTTCTTCTTCCTCATCCTCATCTTTAACCTTTCCATACACACTGTAATCCTCACAATCATCAACCGCTTCAGCAACATCAGGGATATCAGCATCCTCTTCCCCATCATCCTCCTCCCCTTCAAGATTTTCATCTTCAGCCAAATCATCATCATCTTCATCCCCTTCATCCCCTTCATCATCTTCTTCCCCTTCCTCTGAAACCGTTCTCATCTTGCTAAGGCTTGATACACAAAGACGTACTTCATGTGTTTTAGTTATCTCGAGTTAGTTCTGAACTTGTCTATCACTTGTAACATGAATAGGAGGGGAGTTTGGAGCCATCTGTTGCATCATTGCTTCAAGGTTATAATCTTCTTGAGCCATTGCAACAAGTTCAGCATGTGTCAAACCTTAACTCAAAAAGAATAGTCTCGCTTCTTTGAACTTATCAACCACAAAATTCCAACAACCATCTTTCAACAACCAATCTCCATACACTGCATGTAACTGACAATTCATCTGCAAAAATTCAAAACAAAACACATTAGCAAACATAGAACATGTATGAGTTAAAAACACATTAGTTAGAAACTTTAATTAACATGAATGTTGGTAACCTCAAAATTATCACCAATTAGGTTATAAATTGGATTCAGTAGCCCCAAGATTGATTAATATACATGAATTAACAAGAAAATGTTAAAATATCTTTATAGTTTTAGAGAAAATGAAAGTTTATTAAACATTGACGCAGACAACATTCACGGAAATCTTCTGGTAGACTTATAGGAAGTCATCCATTTAGGTCATTTTTGCAATTAAAAATTTACAAAGGAAGACTTTGAGAGAAGTTTACTCTACAGCAGACTTCTTTGGAAGTCTTCCTTTGTAAATATTGGCTAACTTTTGATAAGAAAAAAAAAACTTGAGAATACCAGAGAAGACTTCCATGTAAGTCGTCTAGGATAAACAAGTTAGTTTTGTAGATGACCGGATTGTGTAAAAAATTTGACTTTTTCTGAACTTATCGTCTAGTAGAAAATTAAAAAATCAATGTGTAATTATAATAAGACGACTTACATGTAAGTCGTTTCAGGTTAATTTTACAATTGAAAAATAAACTTAAATATTTTATTTTATCTAGATGACTTATACGAAAGTCTTCCGTTAGACAACTAATACGAAAGTCGTCCGAGATAAGCAAGGTTTGACTAGAATCTCGGAATAAAATCTTGGACGACTTCGTGGAAGTCGTCTTACGGAAGACTTCCGTGTAAGTCGTCTTGAAAAAATTAAATTTTTAAGTTTTATTTTTCAATTGCAAAACTAACCTGAAACGACTTACATGTAAGTCGTCTTATTATAATTAAATATTGATTTTTTAATTTTCTACTGGACGACTTATAAGTAAGTCGTCCAGGAAAAATCAAAATTTTGACACAATCCGATCAAAAGAAAAACTAACATGTTTATCTTAGACCACTTACATAGAATTTTTCTCTGGTATTCTCGAGTTTTTTTTAACAAAGAAAATTGGAAGACTTCCATATAAGTCTTCTCTAAGAACACATAGAAAGTTCAATTGCAAAACATAACCTCTACATTGACCAGAAAGTCTTCTAGCCATAAGACTTACCCGGAAGTCTTCTTGGCGAACAGATCCGGAAAAAATCTTGATTTCATAGCTTAAATTAGTGAGAAAACTTCTTTAGCACACATAAGTCTTCTCCAAGCACATAGAAGCTCAAAAGAAAATGACCCACCAAGAATCGTAAGCTTGAATGACTCTATGAACCTAAAAATTTTAGGATCAAAATCTTGGATTTTTTAGATTAATATAGAGAGAAAGTGAAAGAGATGTTTTTTTTAGTTCATAAGAAATGAGACAGGAGTGTAATTCGATTTTAAGTGCATTAAGAGCTTCAAATTGGTTGTTCATGGTGGTTGCTCTATTGATGGCAATGACAATCTTGTAAATAATTAAAGATGATGAAGTTGAGAGAGTAAAAAAACCATATTCGAAAAGAAAAAAAATTAGCTGCATTTTCGTGAATAATTCAAACTTTTTGGGTGAATAGGACAAATAATTTTTCCAAAAAATCATAGGTTAGTTTTATGTTTGACTTTAAGTTTTGAGTCAATTTTGCAAATAGCCATTTATTAAATATATAATTTTAATATAAATGTTAATATATATATATATATATTACATACAAAATATAAACATATAAAATCATTCTTTAGTTTCCACTAAATCCTAATTAAACTAAAGAATCAATAAAAATACTAAACCAAACCAAAAAAAAAAAACCAAAACGGCAAAACCCATATTACAAATAATTATTTTATTGATTAATTTTTAATTTTTTTTTTGAAGAAATATTAAATTTATTGATCAACTTAAAAGAATATATGTACAGTGTTTACAAAAAATTTGGAAACAAAATTCTTTTTAAAAAATCTCAGCCTTCACGAGCTCCAAACCATCGACACATCAGACCCTTCAACTTTGGTTTCTCATAATACTTGGTGGACATTATGCGGCTTCGCATTGTCTTAATTTTTAATTTTAAAACTGATAGAATAAAATAAAGTATATTAATTATTGAAAATTATCTTAAAACAAGATAATAATAATATTATTATTTATTTGCATGACTCATGAAACTATCTAATATCACTTAAAACAGAAATATATTTAAGAGTTTGTACCATTCATTTTAAAACTAAAAATGATAAATCACTCTCTATTTATTAAATACTAATTTTGATTAGATGTTTTTCAAATGTGAATATGTATATCCCAAAATTGGGAGTAGTGACTAAAAACTTAGAGGCAACTAGTCTAGGGGTCAATTTCTACCACCAAATTGGGGTGTCCAGTGTCTTGCTAACTAGTTAATTAGTACAATATTATGTTAATGGTTGCTAGCTAATTAAGACAATGGCCATTAATTCTAATAAAATAATAAAATCAGAAATATGAAAATTTTGTCAATTATCTCTCCCGCCGAAAATCAGGAATGAACCTTTTCATTTCTCTCCTAACGAAAATTCTATAAATACCCACTAAACACCCAACATCTATCTCCACCCATCCCACAGAGTATAAATTGTGAGATAAACCCACTACTGAGCTTTTGTTAGAGCTTTTCTGCTACAAAAACAAATGGCTCCAAGAATCTATCTTGCACTCTTCCTTGCTCTTAACCTTCTCTCATTCACCTACACTTCTGCTACATGCTCCAAGTGCATCCCCACGCCAACAATCCCAAGCACTATTGTCCTAGAGATGCCGTAAAAATTGGTGTTTGCGCTAAAGTGCTCAAGCTAGTGGACTTAACATTGGGAGACCCACCCGTAAAGCCATGCTGCTCTCTCATTGAAGGATTGGCTGACCTTGAAGCTGCAGTATGTCTCTGTACCGCCCTCAAGGCTAACGTTCTTGGCATCAACCTTAAGCTTCCAATCAATCTAAGCGTACTGCTCAATGTTTGTAGTAGAAAAGCTCCAAAGGATTTCCAATGCGCATAAGTTGACTACTTACACTACAAGAAAACAAGTGATTTCCTACGGCTATATTCGTCGGTATTTTCGTCGGTTTAGGGAAATTCGGACGAAATTCTGACGAAACTAATCGTCGGAATGGATTCGTCGGAAAAAAAAAGTTCGTCGGAGATTCGTCGCAAATTCCGACGAAATTCCGAGCGACACCGATGCCTGATATTTCGACGCAAATCCGACAACACATTTCGTCGGGAAAATGTTCATCGGAAATTTATCGGAAATATGTCCGACCACATTTGTCATCAGAAAAGTATTTCCGACGACACACATCTCTCGGAAATTTCCGACGAAACATTGTCGTCGGAAATTTCCGACGATACACATCTCTCGTAAATTTCCGACGAAACATTGTCGTCGGAAATTTCCGACGAAACTTAGTCGTCGAAAATATCCGACAAATTTCCGACGATATATCTTCTGTCGGTCTCTTTTATTTATCTTTTTTAATATATTATATTTTATAAAATTTTATTTTGCTTTAAAATAAAAATCTAAAAACCGAATTTATATAAAATTTTATAGAAAAAAGTTTTGCATAATTTAAAACAACATTTAAAAGTTTTTACATAATTTAAAACAAGATTTTAAAATTTTTAAAAATAGAAAAAGAAACTAAGAAAAATCAGCAAGAAACAAACGCTTCATCTTCTCCAATATCTCTTCGTTTGTCTTCTTCTGACCCGCTAATTCACCAAAAATTGTGGCGTTTTGCGTCTCCAGTGCCACAATCCGATCATCCTTGTTCTGCAGATGTTGTATAATCATAGGATCAGGAGGAGCAAATGGAGCTTGTGAAGAGGAAGGACAAGAAGAAACACGCCGAGCCAAACCAACCAAACGACCTTTCTTCTTTGGAACCGCCTTAAAAAAAAAATATATATATATATATATAAATATTAATAATCAAGTTAATATAGTAATGCAATAATTTAAAAAAATTTACCTCTTCCACCATTTCGTTAATTCGAGCTCGGGTCATGTTCGTGGATGCTGCAGAGGAATCGTCATCTGAGATAGGCTGAGAAGCAAGCAAGTAATGCTTCTTTATGGGTTTGCACAAAGTCTATGACATCTTTGATGATGAGATTCTGAATTTCTCCCGTCTTCCTGTTAGTGTACGCCTCTTTCATAAAATACAAAACTTAAAAAACACTCGCGTAACGGTTATATACTTTCGTCGGAATTTCGTAGGAATTGTCCGAGGAAATTCCGACGAAAGTAAAAATAGAAAGTATATAAAAATGTCGAGTAACGGATATATTCTTTCCTAGGAAAGTGATGGGAATTTCTTCGAAAGTTACTGATAAAGTAATGTTCGTCGGTATTAGGTCATAAATGCGTCATAAATTTCCGACGAATTTCCATGTTTTCGTCGTCGTCGGAATTTCCGTCAGAATGTTCCATGTTATCTTGTAGTGTTATGACATATCTAAAGACATCCTAAAAGAAAGAAAAAATGATCATATGGTTTGCGAATGCTCGAACTTATTACCTTATCTTATTTGTGTGTGTGTTTTTAATTGGTTACTGATTTTATGTTTGTATTTTTCTTGGATTGTTAAAAATGATGAACGTATAGTTCTCATGCAATAATGGATTTATGGGTTTTTGTGTAATCGCCAAGTTTGTACTCCTTATGCGTCATTGTTCCTCCATCTCCTTTGTATTTGTTTCTTTTGAATTTGATTAATAAAAGTATCAGTCGATGTTGTTGCCTATATCGGCATTATATGCCTATCCAAATAACCAAGGTGAAATGATAGATATACCCACTGGAAAAAACATGTTTGAGTTATTTCGTTGTGAACATCAACATGTAACAATTCGCAATTTCCGACCCAAAACAAATTGAAACCGACGCCATGATTTGTAATTACAAAGAATTGTTGTCCATCTAAAAATAGAACGGTAATTTCATTGGCGCTACATGTTTCCAAACATAAAAACATATTATATACTAATCGAAGTACCATTAAACATGTCTCGTGTTTTTTTAATGAAATACAAATCATGGCATTGATTTCAATTTTATTGAAACGTAAGTTGACTATGATTTAAGAAATGGAAGAAAAAATATGTATAATATAAGATACAGTAACTCTAAGCTCAATCGCGAAAGTCCATATCTAAAAATGGAGACGAACAAAGTTTCCATTTAAAACTGAATTAAGGAGGCTGGCAAACTTAACGGGGTCATGGAGAAAAATAAACCATACGTATGTCACATCATTTGTACTTTTTCATGAACTAATTACTGATCATTTGATCAAAGATAATAGTATTAAACTATAATTATCTGACTTGGGCTTTACTCCACTTATAAATATTATATAACGCATGAACCTCCCGTGATCCTTTTTTTTTCGAACAACTAATTATACTAAAAGCTAAAATCCCAATGAACGGTTACAATCGGAGAGAAACTCGACGGTCAACTGAAATGCGAGAAAAAGCAAAACATAATAAAGGATAGAGATGGCTGAGAAGAGAAGCTTCACTTGTAGTCTTCGAACCTTCATTCGAAAGAACGCGATGAAGTCGAAATCGACGTTGAATAACCCAATCAATGGGTTTTGAAAGCAGCTAAAAACTGTCTTTGAAAATGCTTGAATCACCAGATGTTGCAATGAAGTGCAGAGAGGCTACCGGAATAGGACTACACAGAGAGTCGTCGATAGTACATCCTCTAAACGATAATTGTTGACCGAATCGGGAGATGATGAGCTTTGGTTACATTGCCCTGAAGAGCGAAAGGACTGCCGAAGTAGGATTTCACGCAGAGTCGTCGACGGTACAGCCTTTAAAGTTGAAATGCTCAGTTAGCGGGATGGTGAGAACATTGGAAATATTCGTAGGAGAGAGCTATGGTAGTGAACCGTTAAAACTCGTAAGGCCCGAACATACTTGGCCATAGATGAAGGGCTAAAGCCTATAGCATCAAGGGAGGCCCAAGTGTTTGATGAGGCCTATACAAGTGAGATTTTGACGGATGAGGTGCAGGGTCCACTAAGGCCGCCGGGTGAAGGAGACTTATCAAATTTGTCATTTTCGGACATATCATTGATCAAATTTGTCATTTTTAGACTTATCATTGATTTTTTTTTTTGACTTCTCATTGAGTTGAGATGCCTTAATATCTAATCAAACGTTACAGATGGGTATACGTAATTATTGCATATGCTGTAATAAACTAATAATCTGTGATCGAAGCACTACAAGAAAACAACGACATACCGAAAGAAAAAATAGTCGGTATGTCGTCGGAATAACGTTATTCCGACGACATACCGACGATTTTTTCTTTCGGTATGTCGTTGTTTTCTTGTAGTGCTTCGATCACAGATTATTAGTTTATTACAGCATATGCAATAATTACGTATACCCATCTGTAACGTTTGATTAGATATTAAGGCATCTCAACTCAATGAGAAGTCAAAAAAAAAAATCAATGATAAGTCTAAAAATGACAAATTTGATCAATGATATGTCCGAAAATGACAAATTTGATAAGTCTCCTTCACCCGGCGGCCTTAGTGGACCCTGCACCTCATCCGTCAAAATCTCACTTGTATAGGCCTCATCAAACACTTGGGCCTCCCTTGATGCTATAGGCTTTAGCCCTTCATCTATGGCCAAGTATGTTCGGGCCTTACGAGTTTTAACGGTTCACTACCATAGCTCTCTCCTACGAATATTTCCAATGTTCTCACCATCCCGCTCCCCTCGTTCGGGTACATCCTCTGCATCATCTCCATCATTTGCTGGTTCAGCCTCCTCTGTGCCTCATAGCCCGCCTGTTGAGCCTCCATCTGGGTCTCCAACAAAGATATACGATCATCCTTGTCCTTCAACTGAGCCGTAAGTACTTCTGGGTCAACAAAGTGCAGAAGAAGGAGGAACCAACCGGGGGCGACGACCTAAACCGACCAAACGTCCCTTCTTCTTTGGAACCGACTGAAATAGAAAATAGCCAAATTTAAATAATATAAAAAGATGATAAAATAAAATTCAAGAAATAAATGAATTGAACTTTAAAAAAAAGAACTTACCGATTCAACGATTTCGTTGATTCGAAACCGGGACAAGTTGGTCGAAGCCGTCGAA
>NC_027756.1:24322475-24322582 GCF_000695525.1 Brassica oleracea var. oleracea
TGACCACTTCCCTCACAAGACCATCATCAATCTGGCCGGTCTTCTTGGTTGGATACGCCCTTTTCATTAGGGCGAGATCATCAACCGGCTCGCCATCATTTTCTTCC
>NC_027756.1:24322670-24323202 GCF_000695525.1 Brassica oleracea var. oleracea
TTGAACTTACCATGCGATCTCCCAGAGTGGCAATAGATTGAGCACCCAAGTTATGCTTGTAGATGCCCTTCCCTTTACGGTCGCTCCTGCGGTTGGTGGAGTTGGTGGAAGAAGTTTTTTTCGTCTTTTCCTTATTCCAATGCACACACAGCTCCATTCAGACCGAGTTGTTCATCGACTTTGGGACCTTTTAATAAAAAAAAAGGAAAATAGTTTAATAAATTAAAAACAACTTTGTTGATTTTCTACTTCTTCTTCCACTCGTGGATCTGCTTCCCATAGTTGTCCATAACTTTATGGACGAAGTGGTGATAGATAAAGAGCGTATCATCGGAATTCAAGTTGAATTCTTGCTGAAAAAAATACACAATTAGTAGAAAATTTATATTAAAGATTAAAAATATAAGTAAAAAATTAGAATACTTACCGCAAACAGACGAAACCACTGATGCTGCTTGTCGGTAGGGAAGTCAATGAAAGTCGGATGTCCCTTATCGAGGGCCGAGTACATCATACGGTTGATCCATGCGCT
>NC_027756.1:24323306-24323434 GCF_000695525.1 Brassica oleracea var. oleracea
CATGTGGATACGGAGTGAGATAGGGAAGATGGTCACGACCGGGCTGTCGAACCAACTCCGCAACACTCATCACTCCCGGAGGACCCAGAGGAGCAGGAGCAGGAGCAGCAGCGGGAGCGAGAGGAGCA
>NC_027756.1:24323562-24324332 GCF_000695525.1 Brassica oleracea var. oleracea
GAGGGAGATGTATGGTTGGAGCTGTGGGGCGAAGGGGAATCCTGAAAATGGCTGGAATCCCAAGACTGGCTCCCCGTACCACCACGACCACGACGCTGTTGAGAATTACAAAAAATAGTTTTAATAATATTAAAAATGTTTAATAAATATATAAAAATAGTTCTAATAAACAAAAAATAGTTTTAATAAATAAAAATAGTCTAATAATTACAAAAAATAGTTTTAATAATATTAAAAATATTTAATAAATATAGAAATTTATATTATATATATAAATATATATATATATATATTTTTAAATCCCAAACAATAGTTTTTAATCACCAAAAAAGTTTTATAGATATTAAAAAAGTTTAATAAATATTCATACATGATGCAGTGACTGAAATTGAGAAGGATTAGGGCGGATTCACCGGAAATCGTGGAGAGAGAAGGGAGGAAACAGCGTAGAGGAAGAGAGCTTCGGCGGAGAGGAAGAGAGAAAAGGGGAAGAAGATCTGGTTCGACCTAATAAAATGAGGCGTCCGATGGAAACTGTCCGTCGGAATTTCCTGGGAATAATTAAATACTTCCGTCGGAATTTCCTCGGAATAATTGAATACTTTCGTCGGAATTTCCTCGGAAATCATTAATTCAATTTTCGCGAAATATTTGGCGGCTTGGTTTACCCGGTTAAATGTAAATATTCCGAGGAACCATGTTTCCTCGGAATACCCTCGGTAATTACCGAGGAAATTCCGAGGAAAAAGGGTTTGGGGTTTCAAAACATC
>NC_027756.1:24327219-24333985 GCF_000695525.1 Brassica oleracea var. oleracea
ATAACCTTTCTATTTTTACAATTAGAGCAAGGACATCTTAACATACCTGTTTTTGCTTCCGGTTGTCGGTGAACTAACCCCATGAATTCGGTTATACCTCGTTGGTATTCTTCCGTAAGCAATCTCGTGTTCGGATCCAAATGAGGTCGATCGATCCAAGAACGAAAATAATTTGAAGAAGACATGTTTTTTATGAATCAAATTCGTGTGTAAAGAGAGTAAGAGGGAGGATGATGATATGGAGTGAATGAAGACAAAGAGGGGTGCTTGTATTTATAGTTGAAATCCTGCCGACAGACCGAGGAAATTCCGACGGAATTCCGACGCCAACGGCTAGTTCGTCGGAATTTCCTCGGAAT
The DNA here is from genome assembly GCF_000695525.1 of Brassica oleracea var. oleracea. Lineage (NCBI taxonomy): Eukaryota > Viridiplantae > Streptophyta > Magnoliopsida > Brassicales > Brassicaceae > Brassica > Brassica oleracea. Next base: position 24,327,579 of record NC_027756.1, read on the forward strand.
TTTTAAAATCCCCCAACGGCTCTCCAGCGGTTATAATATATCTTCGGAATTCATCGGGTTTTTTCGAGGAATACATTTCTCCTCGGTATTCCATAAGAATATTCCGACGGATTGATATTTCTTCGGAATTCCATCGGTATATTCCGAGGAAATTCCGAGGAAACCAAATTTTGTGTTTCGTCGGAATATCCTTGGAAATTCCTCGGGATATTCCGAGGATTTCATTTTCCGTCGGAATGTCCGTCAGAATACCGCTGTTTTGAACTTCGATCATGCGGTTATATGAGTTGGAATATGGATATATTATAAGGAATATACATAAATTGATTCATGACAAAAGATATTACAATTTGTAATAATGGCCAATTATTGTTCTCTTTTGCCAATTTTATTGTTGGGTTGACACAAAAGTTTGAAACTCTAAACAAGTTTAATTTGTTTTCAACCTGTGAAACAATTTTCTTAAAAACTATGAAAATAACCAGGCCTGTCCAATATGGTAAAACCGAACCGTACCAAACCGAACCGAACCGAAATAGATAATATGGCGTGGTTTTGGTATATACCATATATACCGAATGGATATAATTTTATAAAAACCGTAGGATTTGGATTTGGTTTGGTTTATAACCGATTAAACCGAATAAACCGAACAAAACCGATCAAAAGTAGAAACATGTAAATATGTACATATTTTATAACGTCACATGAAAATCTATTTGTTACATAAGTTATTTTTTTGTTAATAATTATTACCATATTTTTCTATAGTAATAAAGAATCCTAATTTGAAAACACTTAAAATATAATTAAATAACAATTCATCGCAATTGAGGTTTTTTATTTTCTTAGTCTTCTTCTTTTAGTCATTTTTATTTCTTTTAGCATTGATTAAATTGAAGTGAAGGTTATAAATTTGATTGATAATAACTAGAAAAAAAAATTCACAACTTTTTTCTTATTATTAGACGAAAAGAGTTTCATTCGAAGAAGCATGACTTTGATGAACACTAAATATGGAAGAGTGGAAAAACTTGTCTTTCATACTTTTCTTTCATACTTCTCTTTTGTTTTTTATTTTTATTTTCAAAATTTCGAGCTTTGATTTTAATTCTAGATTTGATTATTTCATCTGAAGGTATAAGCGTTTTTATTTTTTTTGTTCTTTTATTTGAAAATATAATTATTTTTTAATAAATGACTGTGATGACAATATGACTGTAAAATTTATATAATATGATTCCAAACTAAATAATTATGTTTTGGTATAAAACCGAATAAACCGAAAAATGACGGTATATAAACCGAACCGAACCGAAGTAAATATGGATTTAGAATGATAGTTATATTTTAGTAACCGAAATACCGAAAAACCGAAAAAACCGAACCGAAACCGAACCGATATCCTGATTGAACACCCCTAAAAATAACAATCAGTAATTCCTGATGTATATACATAACGACTTATACCAGTAACAGAAAATATTTATTAATCAATATATGAATAACGATTTACTGTTACCAACTTACCATATATGAGTAATGACCTATCAATTATTCAATTATAATAACTACAAACGAGGACTTTGTTTTGATTTGCTAATTTTAAAGAATCGTGAATATATGATACATTCTCTGACTATTCAAAATTTTGCATCATCTATATGCATATGAGAATTTATACCAATAATTCCTAAAACTCAAAAGTATAAATTTGTCAGTAATATATAAACTCTAGTAATATTCTTGGTTATATGTTTTTAAAACGTGGATATGTCGCAAAAATTGGGAGTAGTGACTATAAACTTATAGGTAACCATATAGTCTAGGCTAGGGGTCTTTTGCTACCAGAAAATTGGGGGTGTCCAGTGTCTCGCCATCTCGTTAATTATATGATACTAGGTTCGTGGGATAAACATTACGTATACAAATTATTTTTCGTACTATTATTTATTTTAAGTTTTTACTTACTATGAAATAATAAAATAATAAATATATATTAAATTTTTGAAAAGTCAATAACTATTATGTATATAATAAAATTAATATGAGCACATAAATCAAAACAACCAGTTTTGTTAATTTACAATCATTTTATCTATTTTATGTGATATATAATTAAATTAAATGATATTAGCATAGATATATATTTTATTTTTAATATGACTATCTATTAAATAAATTTTTTTACTTATATGATTTTATTATCATTTGTAATTTTTATAACAAAAACTTTAAAGCATAGATAACAAAATTTTAAATGTGAGACGTTTGATAACAACGTATAATCGTTTTTAAAAATTTCAAGAAAAGTTTAAAATTAAAATATGAAGTTCTCAATATTTGTTAAAAAATTCCAAAATTAAAATATTTATATATTTTTATAAGGTATAAAGTTTAATTTAAACAGTATTATAAATATATTTATCTTTTAATCTGTATATTTATTAAATGAGATTTCTACTCATATGGTTAGTTGTAATTTGTCATAAAATAAATGTTAAACCATTGATCACACAATTTTTATTGTGAAATTTTTAATAGTTTTAGTAATTTATAGTCTTTTAAAAAAAATCAAAATATAACATATACGAAAAATTTATATTTTTATTATTATATCCTTAATTTGGTTCTTTAATTTATTTAATAATATAAAATTAAATAAAAATGATAGTGGTAACACAAATTTTTATGAAATCTATATTATTCAAACTCATTAATTGTCATTTAATCACATAAGGCAATTCCGTAGTTTTTATTTAAGTAAAGTACGAAGAACATTAATAATTAAGTTTATGATTAGTTAAATAAAAAGTTTAGTATATATTTAGATAGACCAACATATTTCTCTAAAGATTCTAAAAATTATTTTGGTGATGACACTTTACTACCTCAAATGTTGTAATGATTTTGAAATAATATATAAGAGATTCTTTTTATGATTTCTAGCTAATTATAGACAATAGGCCAATGGCCATAAGTCTGCTTATATAAATCAAACTAGATGACTTTCCGCGATATCACGGGATAATATCATTTAATTTTCCGTCGGAATGTCCGTCAGAATACCGTTTTTTTCTTGTAGTGAAGCATGAACCTCTAATTTTCTAATTATAATCATTCATATATAATAGTTGATATTCAAAGTGTCCGTATGTATGACATAAGCGTAATATATTAAAATTTTGAGTCTTGAACTGTTTTAACTGAGTTCGATCGAAATGAGTAAAGAAAAACGGAACTCGTCGGTGAGTTAGTTTTAAAGGCGTTTTATTAATCGGTGAATGAAAAAAGTTAAAAATAAAGAAAGTTTAATCAGAAAGTAAGCCGGTGCTCGGGGAGCGATGGCGAAAGTACAAGTCGATGAAAACACAAAAGAGTAAAACACTAATTCTACCCGCCAAGTCAATGTGTGTATGTTCGGATCTTCCTATTGTTTTCCCTTCCTCTCCTTATATAGCTGTTGCTTCGTCCCTCCTTTAGGCCGGTCTGACCTAATGGGCCCGTTAGGGTTAGAGGGAGCGTTGGGGCATGACCGATCTCTTCATGGGCCGGACCGCCGCACCTCGAAAGGGAGACTGGGCCCCAGTTGTCACCCAGTCGGGAGCCGCCAACTCGATCAGGCTTCTTAGGCCGGCTTGTCGGGTCGAGTCTCCTCTTTGATGGGCCTTGTGAAGGGATATAATCCATCTCCTACAATAAATCCCCCCTAGTTCACTTGTGATAAGCGTATCTGGTCTCAGTGAATTTGTTGAGCTTGGTTTAGAAAATCGGAGACTCAGTTGGGGTTCGACAATGATCCGACCCTTTGCCTGCGCAGCGACTGAATAATCAGGCCCGTGAGTGGGGGTGGCTGATCGATTCCGGTACTCGCGCGCAGCCGTATCGTGGTCTGTCTCTGGCTCGGGTTTCCTTACGATCCGGTCCGACTATCACTAGTAAATCACATTTGGTTTGGCTCAACCGGATTATTCGAATATCTGGTTTGCTTCAAACCGGTTTCCGATTTTCTACAAGAATTGGAAACGTCGCGAAGAGTGGCGGAAGGACTTTAGTAATTTCGTGGGCCCTAATAGGCCCATTTAGACCTAATAATGATGTCTCTAGAGATCTGTGCTCCAATTCCTATAAATAGGCGGGTGCGCGTCATTCTCTCCATTCTTCTCTGCATATCCAGGTACTTTCTCTCTCTTCTCTGCTTCTCTCTCTACTTCGTTTTTTCTTTCGTTTCGTTAAGTTGGTTCTGCGAATTGCAAGGGTTATGGCATCCACGAGCAAGGTATCAAAGAAAAGAAAGAGTAAAGCCACTGCGTCGGAGCAGATCAAAAATGAAGCACCAGTGGTAGGCAGAGATTCTTCAGACTTACGAGGCCCTGTCAGCCTAGATTTGGCTCGGCGCCTCTTGTCTTCCGTTGGAGCCAATGTGGGTACCGAGATTCGCACTGTCGATTTTAGTTAATGGAGGAAAGATAAGATTCTTGACTTTCCTTGAGGATCCAGATTATATGTGTAAACACACGAATACAAAAGATAAAGAGATAACAAAATATCGATGGTAAATTGCACATAGGCGTCTAATTGAATAATATGATTTGAGATACAAAGTTTCACCGAAAAATAGAGTGCACAGGAAATTATTAACAATGGAGAATCGCAACACAAAGAGGAGAAACGTTTTAAGTACGGAACTCGCTAGTCTAGCTACCTAAGGTCTAAATCCTCCTAAAGCTAACATAAATCTCCTAGGTCTAAATTTTTGGATCCCGTCTTTCCTTGCTTTAACTCTCCTTATATATATGCCTTCTAGGTCGGTCGCCCTTTCCTTTTCTGTCCCCGGGTCGAGTTTATCGCTTCGCGGAAATATTCTATTTTTCTTCGATCTTCATGTTTATCTTTTGAAACTTGACATTTATCTTTTCCTGCGAATATCAGATAAACCGTCATAGTAGTTTCGGGCTCATTCTTGTCTGAAATCGCAAGTGGGCTTTTGCCGCGTTTTAGACCCTTTTCAGGCTGTTTTTTTACTTAGGTGTTTTTACGACTTCTTCGATAAATCACCTTTCGTACGACGTCGGTTTTATGAAATAATTCAAACCAATCGTATAGCCGAGATACCTAATGGTGTTAAGTTGATTGTTATCATTTTATACGATTGATTCAAATTTATACAAGAAAACTAGTTTTCGATAATTTTATCGTAAAGTTTAAACGGTAACTCTAATCGAGACGAAACAATGGACAGTTCAATCAAGGCCCTAAGAAGAAGCTAATAGCGAATTAATTGGGGCTGATCCAGGTCACCTGATGGCGTGTCGGACAGGGTTGATCGCACGCTGATGCGGTCGTTTTGCTACTCATGAGTTTTCTACTGAGGACTTATCTGAAATTATTTCGAGAAAGTTTCCTTAAGAGATGCAATCTTGGACGTTGATTTCGAGATTACCGTTTTTGACCCCCAACAGCCGAGATACCTCGAGAGGAGGGCGACAGACAGGCTGCGACCGTCGATGGAAGGGTCGCCAGTGGAGGTGATTCGGAGAGATCTCCGTGGGTTCCCTTGGGAGATCGACCAGAAGACGCAGAGAAGGGATTTCTTCGTCCGATCTGCTATTGGTCGGGCGGCGTTTTCGAGGAACTGCCGCCTCTGAGTCCCAAATTAGAGCATCTTTCTGTCGTTGAATGTCAATCTTGGAGGAACTAAATGTCCTCTTGGTCTAAGGTTTATGGGGTGAAAGCTCTATTGCAAGAGTGTGCAGCCACGGGGGTAACATTTATCGCCTGAGGGATCGTAAGAGGCCGTGGGCTTCTCCAATAGGGTATCAATGCGTCTACGAGTCGTATTTTTGGAAGGATATGAGGCTCTGGTTCCCCATCCCTCGTTTGATAACATCGTTCTGCTTTCGTCGGGATGCTCCTATAAGTCAGTTTGTGAACGGGTCTTTCTGGATAGCGGTAGCATTGATGGTGATGGCTGCGGAAGCTGATTTCTCACTAAGTGTTCGAGGAACTAACTTTGATGCAGCTTCTGACGAACGATCTTCTCTTCGTGAAAATGAGACCCGGCAATAGTATCACCGAGGACCATCTGAACAAGACGGACGACTTGCATCTCTTCTTCTTCCTCGTAAATTCTGACGAGTGCTCCTTTGAGGAGCCACCGAAGGACGATTCCCAAGTGGTATGGAATCCTGCACCCGGTATATAATTTTGTTTTTCAAAGTGTTATCCACCGGTCCTAACCTTGTTTTAGTTTTCGTTTCAGTTCCACATCCGACGACTAAGGAGTAGCCCCAAGGGCTTTCTCGTCGTCGTTTCGTCAATAGTGATGTGACTCACCAGCGTTGGTCGGAGATCATTCGAGAGAAGATTGATCTGTCTGGTTCCTTGTTTTTAAAAACAGGGGGAGG
>NC_027756.1:24334295-24346654 GCF_000695525.1 Brassica oleracea var. oleracea
GGGGTGGGGTGGAAAGAAGGCAAAGGGGACCAAGCGGTCGAAGAAGATGACAGATTTCCCAGATCTCAGTTCTCTTCTCGATGAAGAGTTGGATTTGCTAGGAGCTGAACCGTCGTTTGTCTAAAAAAAATTAGCCCGGGTTTGTTTTTCGATTAAACGAAATAGATGAAATTTTTTGTAGATTTTTGGCGATAACGGTTCTCGACCGGACCGATTGTAATTTTGATGGATTTTTGTTTGGCCAAACCGTACCCTGAGATTGCTCGGGGGTCAGGACTTGTCGTCCCGACGATGGTCTGATTATGTCCTGCTGGACTATATGATTCGTAATCCGCCGGAATTCCTTGATTGTGCTGATCAGGACGTGATCAAGGGATGGGTGAGTATCAGTGCACGAGGCACAGCTAGGAATTATGGATCATCTAGGGGTGCAGATATCAACAAGGTCTCGATGACCGTTTGGATTTCCTATACTTTAAGTGTTTTTTTATTGTGGCTGGACCCGGACTGCCTACGTACTCCTGAGGAAGATCAAGCCTTTCGTAGTTCTCTTCATTCGGATAAAAAGATCCAGTGTTGCATTTACATATTTTTTGTCACAGCTGCACCGGTTAAGGTTTCCTATGTAACCCGAAGGGGATCAAGCCATCCGTTGTTTGTTTTTGTCGAGTAAAAGTAACTTGCATGTGCATTTACTTGATATTTTAAGGCTCGGAAGTGATATGTTGATCATCCGTTCGTTACTAACCCAAATAAAGTGATGGTCCATCATTTACTCGGGGTGCTGGAAGCGGATTCTGCTTAGAAGATTAGTCGATGTGAGAGGTTGACGAGTGGAGTTTGACTGTAGCGATCGAGAAGTACCGATGATCGCATTATATAGTGCATCAGGACCAAATCTCTACGTGATGGAGAGCTACCCATGATGACGTCAACTCGTATCCGACGCTCAGCTTCCTTGAGTTGTATCTGAGTTCGTAGGTCGTCGTATGAGTTTTTAACGCTTGTTTGGTTGGGGGACTGCTTCTGTTTTTTCCGCAGGCGATTGATCTTCAACTTGTCGAGTTTTTGTCATAGGTCGGAGCCTTAGGACGGTTATGTTTGACACCCAAGTCAGCAATCTTAGAGTTGAGCTATTGTCGAAGGTCGATCGGGTTGTGGCCGGCGACTCCCGTGGGTGAGGTAATGATAAGATCAGGCTCAATACGTTCAGCGAGTCCGGTTACAGCGGTGAGTTCATCTCCGTTCCCCAGGTTGCGTGTCATCCTTGATTACCGGAACTGTTCGGGGTGGAGCTGCTACTCGGGCCTCTGAACTTGCGGATGAGCGGGCCGTGAGAGTTTTCCGGCTCTTCCTCTTTGTCGGAAGAAATGTCTTGCCCAGCTATAATCACCTGGACGCGCCACCGGTTCTTTTGGCTGCTCCTCCTCGTGTGTGTTGTCGTGATCCCGAGAAATGGCATTGTCATCAGTTGCTCGGGGTTCTTCCGGCGTTGATTTGTCATGCTGCTTCTGGGCTTTCTTCTCCTTGTTCTTACTCCAGCTCTTGATGTTCTTCGGTTTTTGCTTCGGTGGTTCGACTTTAACCGTGCTGGCCTTATATCCCGTGAGTAAGGCTTCTAGGAGGTGTTTGCATTCCATCGCGTCGTGCCTTTCATTTGGTGATAAGTACATAATTTATCTAAGTCAACTGAGTTAGAGGATCTGGCGGGGGTTTGAGTTTTCTTGTTGGTTGGGTGGTCCCAATGGTTACAGTCATTCTTGCGATAGACTACCGCTGATTCGGACAACTCTTCTTCATCGAAGACGTAGAGAAAATTTTTCTTTCGATCGGTCTTATCATTGCTTGAGTGCTGGCGTGGCTCTTGATGAGTGTCTGTGTTTTTAGACGCTGCTTGTTTGGAAGCATTCTGCTTGTTGAGGATTGCTCGGGCATCCTCCTCCATCTTGATTAAGTTGTGGGATCGAGCGATGGCGTCCTGGAGGGAGGATGAAGGGTTCTTATACAGGTCGTCTCGAAACTTCGAGTGGACGTACAACGTGTTCCTCAAGGCGTCCACTGCTATTCTGTCAGGGATTCTTACAGCAGAAACGACGATTTCAATTTCTCCATTAAATCGTGTAGGGTTTGGCCGAGGGCTTGAGATCGTTGCCAAAGATCGGAAGCGGTCGCGCCTTGCCGGGTAAACATTATGTAATGTTTAAGGAAAGCGGCGGAGAGGTCGCATAAGCTTTCGACGGAGTTCTCGAGGATCCTGGAGAACCAAGTTAAAGCTGCTCCAGAGAGGCGCTCGATAAATACTGGCAAAAGCAAGCCTCTTTTTGGTTATCGGCGAATTTTGCGCGCCCCATCGCGATGTTGAATGTTTTCATGTGGTCGGAGGGGTCTGTTACGCCGGAGTAAGACGGGAGGCGAAACTTTTCGACAGATTCGAGCCGTGCCTCACTGATTTGCCGAGAGAATGGAGTTTTGAGCGCTGTGGCGAGGACACTGTCGATCTGTGGGGCGGAGTTCGTAACATGATGCATCTTTGAGTTGATGTCTTGGAGAGAAAGCTTGAGCTCAGTGATCTCGCGAATGGTCGCTAGATCTGGGTTGTTAGGGTTTTGTACGACACCACCGACAGTCTGGTCGGTGTTTCCAACTATTGGTTCTCCTTCATGGGCCGTACGGCAGTGTTGAAGAGCGCTCTCCGGATGATCGGAGGGTTACTCGTGTGACCGGTAGGAGGAGCGAAGATAGCGGCGAGGGCGGCGAGCTGTTCGTTCGCCGCCTTCTGTACTTCTTCGTGTTGAAGAGATAGGCTATGAAGTCCGTCATGGTTGGTGCGGCGGGAACGGGAGCTGGAGTAGGCTCCGGTAGTTCGCCGGAGGTTGAATCTTCGAGAGTTATACCGACGTAGTTAAGGCTACGTTGTTCTGCCCACGGTGGACGCCAAGAACCGAGTTCGGTCGAAACGAGTAAAGAGAGACGGAACTCGTCGGTGACCTCATTTTGTGCATTTTGTGCGTACAACACTTGTAGTTATTGTTGCAGCGAGTTGACCTAAAGAATGGAAGATTCTGATTCTCCCAGCGTGTTTCAGCTTCGGTTATTGGTCGGTTGGGTTTGATTATTGTTTCAGTTTAATCTCTCATAATGAGAATAGTTTCTAGTGAGATTGCATGGTCTTTAACGGAAGTTACGTATGATCCTGCAAAATTTGAAAAGTTAAAAAATGCTAACAATCTGTTAATATTGAACATGAGCGATAATGTACTTAGGAAGGTTAAGCATTCTGAGACTGCCACGGATATGTAATCGCAGCTTGAGAAGCTTTACATGTCTTCTTCCCTTTTGAATCATATCTATATTTTTTTTTGTAAACTAGAATCATATCTATATGCAATTAATGTTCTACACATTCAAAACTTATGAATCTCGCTATCTTAATGTGAATGTTGATCGTAGCAGAAGTGAATAGTTTGAATATGAGTGTCTCTGAAAAATGTGTATGAGATTTTTCCCTACTAGCTTTATTGGGTTTCTCAAATAGCCCAGCTGAAAATAAATTAAAAAATAAGAAAAATCTTTTTATAGTTTCACAATAATAACTTTTCCTAATCGGGCAAACACATATTTGATCTTTGAAAAAAAATAGAATTTAAATCATCAGTTTGATAAAAACCGACAATTTAAACCTTCGAGCTCAACCGATGACATTTTAAACAATGAAAGTAATTTATAACATATTAAACATTGAAACTAACTTACCTGTTTGCCAAATCAAAATTATGACATATACTATTCAATCATTAGCGGTAAAACAGGTGATGTGGTAGTTTTTCTCTTATTTTTTATGAAATATTTTAATTTTTTAATATAAATAAAATAACAAATAAATATTAGATAAGAAATCAATTTTTTTATATATATTTTTTTGTCATCAACTTATACAGACTCATAATGACTCTATAAACCAAAATGGAAGATCTGCAACCATGTGAACGACGAAATGATCTATCCACCTTTGAGTTTTACGTCTTTGGTACATAAATGATCTTTTATCTGAAAAAACTTCCTTTCAAAGTCTTGATATCTTCTAAATACCTTGCAAAGGCTTGCCATTCTTCTAGTTCCGAAACCATCTTCATCAATTGAGAACAATCCGTTGCAAACGTAATCTGAAACTGTCGTAAGTTCCTCATACATTCCATTGAACCAACCTTGTCGAGAGAAAATATCATTTTCTTTCCAAGAACCATATGTGAAACACCATCTTCCTGGTATTGAAGGTAGGGTCGCTGCCTGTATGTGTGGTGGTGTCCTCTGTGTGTCCACCTCAGCCCAAAGTGTAGAAGAAATCAATTTTTTTTTATAAAAACTGATAAATTTGGAAAATTAGAAAAAAGTTATGAAAAAATCAGGAAAATATATACAACATTAAAAAAAAAATCAGAATCAAAAAATAATTCAAGCAAATATTCAAAAAAAAATTAAGAAATTTAAAAATTTAAAAATTTACCATTCAAGAAAAACTTTGAAAAATTTATGAAATCTCGTGTTATCTTATTGACGGTGATATATTGAAATTCGTAACCATCACCATTTTTTTAAAAAATTTAGCAAATATGTGAAGGTGAGGGTTTATGACATATCAATGGTTTTCAATATATCACCATTTTTTTTTTGTAAACCATCACTGATTTGCTAACTTTTAAAAAAAAAATTGATATGTCATGAAAAAGCACCTTCACAAATTTGCTATTTTTTTAAAAATTTCTACATGTGACTACTGTTTTTGACATATCGGTGATCGTGATGAATTTCAATAAATCAGTGTCAATAAGATATCATGAGATATAGTAAATATCAAAGTTTTCGTTATATATTAAACTTTATAAATTATAATTTTTGAAATTTTTTAATTTTGTAATATTTTTAATTCTCAAATTTAATATTTTCTTGTTTTTTATTTTTATTTTTAATGCATTTTCCTAATTTTTTTATCAATTTTTTTTCTAAATTTCCGAATTTTATCATTTTTTTATATTTTTAAATTTTAAATTTTATTTTATTTATATTAATTAACACAATTAAAAGTATTTTTTCGTAAAAAAAGGGAGAAAAACATCCACATCACCTAATTTTACGTGCTACTGAACAATATCGTAATAATTTTGATCTGACAAATAAGCAAGTTAATTTCAATGTTGAATATGTTATTACAAATATTTTCATTGTTTACATAATTTAAAATGTTAGTTGTTGAGCTCGAAGATTTAAAATGCAAACTTTTGCTAACTTGATGATTTAAGCTGCGATTTTCCCTTTGTTCTTTCCCTACAATATCATTTATGAGAAAACTTGCTCATTTTTTTCAGAAACACACAAACTCTTCATTAATTTAATTATTTTACATAATTTAAACTAGTATCCAAACCCGAACATAACCAGCAAAGATCTAAACCAAAACCAAACCTAAATTTATAAATACCGAAAGCAGCAGAAAATTTATGGGAAATTTCAACAAATACCACATTCATAGTACCACTTTTAATGTTTACATTAACCACTTTTACCCTCATTTTCAATGAAGGATAAAATACACTTATACCCCTAGGGTTGACTAATCTAGACTTAGGGTTTAGAGTTAAGTGGTGAGGTAGGGTTTTTAAAATGTGAATTTAAGATTCTAATAAATATATAAATAATACTTAAAATAATATTAAAAATAATTTAAAAATAGTTTCAAACATAATTTTAGATTTTCAAAAAGAAATTTTGAAAAAAAAAAATTTTGAGAAAAGAAGATTCAAAAAAATAATGATAAAAAAGTTCGAATTGAAAAAGTAAAATTCGTAAACATAAAAAAAATATTATTTTTTTATTTATGTAAATAATGATTTATTATATATATATAGAACAAAGGTATAATGGTCGTTTGTCACTTAATGAAAATTGTATTTTTGAAAGTAACCCTTTAGTGGTGGTAAAAATTAAAAGTGGTACCATTAAAGTGATAAATATGAAATTTTCCCAAATTTTATATCCCAAATTATACCAAATCTAAAATATATGAACGAGTCTAAAATTTTGATATCTGAAGAATCAGATCCGAATCGAGCCCAAAAATATATCAGATACCTAAAAATACTAAAATCATAATTTATATATTTAAATATATTAATTATTTTATATCTAATATCCATAACATAATCAAAAATACATGTAATTATCCAAAATACTTGAAAATATCAAAAAGTATCCAATATATATATATAAGTTGTTATTATCTGTCATTTCATTTCACTTTGATGCTAAGTAAATTTCAGTTGCAGTTTCCATAAATCATTATAAATAATTTTAAAATGTTTATAAATGATTTATCATGTGTTTCTAAAACATAAATGGTTATTACAAGGGAGAATTTTATGTTTACCACTTTCATAGTATATTATTCATCTTTACCACCACAAAAAGACATTTTCAAAAATATATTTTTCATTAATTGGGAAAATACTATTATACATTTTTTCTTTATATATAAAAAATAATTATTTAAAAAATAAAAATATTTTTTTTACGTTTTCGAATTATACTTTTTCAAAATTCGAACTTTTTTATATTTGTTTTTTGATTTTTTCGAATTGTTTTTTTCAAAATTTCTTTTTGAAAATCAAAAATTATGTTTGAAACTATTTTTTAAAATTTTTTAATATTTTTAAGTATTTATTTATATATTTATTAGAATCATAAATTTTATATTCCAAAAATCTCTACCGCAGCCTTCAACTCTAAACCCTAAATCTTGCCACTTAATAAAGGAAATATTTTTGAAAATGTTCCTTTAATGATGTTAAAGATGACTAATTTCTCTCAATCCTCTCTAGAGAACTAATTTCCCTTTTTTCTTAAACCCTTAGTGCATTAGTTACGTATGATCAGAGTTTCTGATATTTAAAATTTTGATGCCGTTTGAAATTTAAGATCGACTGGCAGTTTGAAATATTCTTTCCACCGAGATGTTGGATTACAATGGTCTACGTAATTTTAAGTATGTTTGAATTCTCATTTTTTTAGTGTTTGGACTCTTCTTTTTTTTTTACGCTGGGCTAAGTCGAGATGTTGTGTTCTCATTTTGCTACTATAAGAGAAACAAAATATCCATCAGTGAATAAAAATTATAAGAATTAGGTTTATTCAAATAGAAATACAATTATTTTGTTAAATACTAATTAGGTATTAACTGAGGGAGCTATTTCATATATGACGTTTATTCTTGGGATCAAAACCTTTTGAAACTTTTCTCTCCACTCATCCAAATGACGATGGCTTAGTAAAGACTAGCATTTTCTTGTACAGGATTGAAACTTTCTCCCTGGGATCTCCATTGAATTTATTGGAGGATATAGACGAATATGTTAATATACTTTTGAATATATCCAAATATGTTAATATTACTGTAATATAGATTTGCATATCTTCGGTTATTAGGAAATCTCGTATGTATATATACTTTGGTCTTTTGACCTTGATCAATACAAGAAAACCATTATCTTATTCTAGGTTTCTTGACATGGTATCAGAGCGGATCCAATACCCTGACCCATTAATCCGGTCCAGATATTGGCCCGATCATCCCATTAGCTGATGGCCCATAGAAGGCTCAGTTCCGCCGAGATCGCTAGAAAATAAAGCATGATTTCAGAGGGGGTATGATGGATTTTGCGAGATTAATTGGTTATACGCACCATTATCTCGAAGGAGGGTATTGGAGAGAAGATCCCACATCAGAAATATAAAAGGGACTTGAGTAATATATAAGGGACTTGTGTCAATCCACTAATTGCCAATTGGTTTTAAGTTGGAAGCCCATGAAACTTATCATGGCATCAGAGCAGATGGGACTTTGGATCGCCCTAAATCAAGGTTGGTTGTTTGTGGAAACAGCCAGGTTGAGGGTGAGGATTATGAAGAAACCTTTGCGCTTGTTGCAAAGATGACTACGGTTCGAATTTTTCTTCAAATTGCAGCATCTCGTAACTGGGAGATCCATCAAATGGATGTTCATAATGCGTTTCTTCACGGCGATCTGAAAGAAGAAGTTTATATGCGTCCACCACCAGGGTTCAAAGGTTTTGATAAAAACAAGGTGTGTCTCTTGAAGAAGTCACTTTATGGTCTAAAACAGGCCCCTCGATGCTGGTTCGAGAAACTTTCATCTTCATTGGTAAAATATGGTTTTACACAATCTCTATCGGATTACTCTTTGTTCATCATGGATCGTGGCACTGACTATATTCAGGTTCTCATTTACGTGGATGATCTTGTTGTTTCAGCAAGTAAACCGTCTCTCTTGGCATCATTTAAGGATTATATGAATCGATGCTTTCGTATGAAGGATCTTGGTATTTCCAAATATTTTTTTGGCTTGGTACTTGCTCGCAGTCCTCTTGGAATTTATCTTTGCCAAAGGAAGTATGCTCTTGGAATTATAGAAGAAACTGGTCTCTTGGCTGCTAAACCAGCTCCATTCCCGGTTGAACAGAATCAGACCTTAGCTCTCGACAAAGGTACCGACCTTGCAGACGTCGCTGCCTATCGACGACTTGTTGGACGCCTTATTTACCTTGCTGTTACTCGTCCAGACTTTGCTTACTCGGTTCATCTCCTAGCTCAGTTCATGCAGAAGCCTAAACTTGCTCATTGGAATGCTGCTTTACGTGTTGTACGCTACTTAAAAGGGAATCCAGGCCAGGGCATTCTCCTACGCGCTCATACTGATCTCCAGTTATCTGTTTGGTGTGACTCCGATTGGTCAGGCTGTCGCAATACGCGTCGTTCTCTTACTGGATGGTTTATCACGCTTGGTGGTTCATCCATCTCTTGGAAAACACAGAAACAAGATTGTGTGTCACGCTCCAGCTGTGAGGCCGAATATCGCGCTATGTCGTCAACTGTTCTCCTTTGGATACGAAACCTTCTTCGAACATTTGGCATTAACTTTACTTCTCCGATTCTTTTGCATTGTGGTAGTAAGTCGGCGATTTACTTGGCTGCTAACCCAGTCTTTCACGAGCGTACGAAGCACGTTGCGAACGATTGCCATTTTATACGGTACGAGATAGTCAAAGGTGTTATTGCAACCAAACACGTTTCTTCTCAGTCTCAATTTGCGGACATCTTCACTAAGCCACTTGGACGGAAAGGATTTGATGAGTTTCTTCCCAAGTTGGGAGTTCTTGATCTTCACTCTCCAACTTGAGGGGGGGTATTGGAGGATATAGACAAATATGTTAATATACTTTCGGATATATCCAAATATGTTAATATTCCTGTAATCTAGATTTGCATATCTTCGGTTATTAGGAAACCTCGTATGTATATATACTTTGGTCTTTTGACCTTGATCAATACAAGAAAACCATTATCTTATTCTAGGTTTCTGGACAAATTCAATCAAATGACGATGTGCTAGTATACATAATGAGGATTATGTTCAGGGTTGGGACCTCCTGGAGTCGTTCTCTTAATCCCAATAGAAAATAAATCTTCATGAACAACAGCCGCTGATGATGTCATTTGGAGCAAGCTTAAAATTATGATTAATATCATTATTCCACCTTTCAACATCTGCATCTCTCTCTCTATCTCTCTCCGTTTTGGTTTCTTCTTTAGCTTTATTTTGTTCCTCTTTTTCCATTGTTTTGTTTTATAGGGATTTTTATGCTAGTTAAGGGAAGCTATCCAAATATAGAGAATGTAGAGATAACAATGACTATATTCTAAGATATGTTTTAGAGTTCTTATCAGAATTTAGCTTTTGGTCAAACATAGACTCAATTAGGAGAACTTGAAATGGTAGTGAATATATATATACTTTTTTTTTTTGAATTTCTAATTAACAACGGGTTTCCTAATTCAGTTCGGAGACACTTGACATGATAGCAAAATATAATTTTAGATATCATAATATCTAATTACTTTATGGTTGTGACAAAAGTTTCTGATATTTAAAATTATAATGTCGGTTGAAATTTAAGAACGACTGGCAGTTAGGAAGATTCTTTCCACGGAGATGTTGGATTACAATGGTTTAAGTACTCTTATATATGTTTGAGTTCTCATTTTAGTGCTTGGATTTTATTTACGCTGGTCTAAGTCGAGATGTTGTATTTTCATTTTGCTACCATAAGAGAAAAAAATATCCATAGGTGAATAAATATTATAAGAATAATATTTATTAAAATAGGAATACAATTATTTTTAAAAATACTAATACAATAACTCAGTAAACTATTTTCATATATGAAGTTTACTCTTGGGATCAAAACCTTTTATAATGACAATCTCCTAGTAATGAGGAGCATTTTTTTGTATAGGATTGAAACTTCCTCCTGGGATCTTTCCTTTGACTTCAATCAAATGACGATGTGCTAGTGAATGATAAGAATTATGTTTAGCATTAGGACCTGCTGGAACCGTTCTCTTAATCCCAAAAGAAAATAAATCTTGACGAAAAACATCCACTGATGATGTCATTTGGGGCTTATGTGCTAGTGAATGGTGAGAATTATGTTTAGAATTAGGACCTGCCGGAGCCGTTTTCTTAATCCCAAAAGAAAATAAATCTTCACGAATAACATCCACTGATGATATCATTTGGAGCAAGCTTAGAGTTATGATTAATATCATAATACCACCTTTCAACATTTGCATCTTTTTTTCTCTCTCACTTTTCGTTTTAATTCTTATGTAGTTTTATTTTATTTGTCCCTTTCCATTGTTTGGTTTTATAGTGATTTTTTATGCTAGTTAAGGGAAGCTATCCAAATATATAGAATGTAAAGATAACAATGACTATATTATAAGATACGTTTCAAAGTTCTTATCAGAAATTAACTTTTGTTCAAACATATAACTCAATTAGGAGACACTTGAAATGGTAGTGAAATATTTTTTTTTGAATTGAAAAGTAAAAATGGATTTCCCAATTCAGTTAGGAGACCCTTGACATGGTAGCAAAATATCAATTTTAATTATCATAATATATAGTTACTTTATGGTAGTGATATTTTTTTATTAATAAGTATATATGTATATCTATTGTAATAAAATTAGTTTATCTCTTTTCTTAGAGAGCCAACTCAGCAAAGGCTATAAATTTTACAAATCTCATAATTTTTTAAAAATTAATAAATGGTTTATATTTTTCACCTTCTTAATATTTAGATAAAATATATTAAAACATTTAATTACTTAATAAATACTTTATAATCAGTACTCTATTTTCAATTTAACTAAATTTTTTACATCAATCTATCGACATATATTGATTTAGCAATTAAGAATACATAGTAAAAAGTAAATAGATTTTAAGAATAAAGAAAAAAAATCATGAAACAGAAAAGATTCATTTACGATATTTTAGATGTTTCATCAAATTAAGCCAAAAAGGTGAATCTTACGAATTATTCTCTCTTTCATGGTACCAAGTCTAGTCTAAGAGTAAAAAAAACTATGGAAACCCATAATCAGCGAGTAAATTGATGCATTTTTTTTTATAGCTAAACTCTGCCCAACGTTAATAAAAAACATTGATGAAAATATATAACCAAAAAATAATACATAAACAAAATGAAGACTTAAGAACAATATTAAAACAGAAAAATAAGACATAGCAAATAAAACAGTAAACAAAAGAACAATGAGCTTTTCTTGAAACTAATCATCTAAGAGCACCCCCATCAATGAACTTATGGAGGGGTAACACAGATTCCAAAAAAAAAAAAAAATATTAAAATAATATACAGTGATGAACCTGCCTCTTCCCAGTTTTCCTCAGTGAACCTGCGTCCCGCGAGTTCATAACTATTTCGCGGGCCCCACAACACGTGGCGGTCCGCGATTGGTTCGATTTTTTTATTTTTATTTTTAAATCAAAAAAAAAAAATTAATAATAAAAAATTATAAACTTGAACCCCAAAAAGGGTTCACTAATGGGGATGCTCTAACTGGTTACCTAGCACCATTTCTGAGTTATTGACTGCATGTTGTACAACATGGAAAAACTAAAGTGTGATTAATCAATCTGCCAAAAACACTCAGTATTGCCCATTTTTTGTGTAACCCCAACAAAATTTATCATTTCTATTGAATTATTTAATGGGCAAACTGTGAATGACTTATATATCCTTTTGGAGCAACTAGGTTCTCCAACATATATACATTTTACTCTTTAGGCTCTCCATGGATGAATTCACTTCCACCGTCATCCTTGGATGTACTACTAAAACATTAGGCAAGATGCACTACAAGAAAACAACGGTATTCTGACGGACATTCCGACGGAAAATGAAATCCTCGGAATATACCGA
>NC_027756.1:24353112-24356699 GCF_000695525.1 Brassica oleracea var. oleracea
CCTATCGATCGATGTATATATGTCCAAACACGCATCGATCGATGAACTTCCGAGGAATTATACCGACGAAGTTCTCCCTCGGTATATTCCGAGGACATTTCTGACAAACTAGTGATCCTCGGAAATTTATTTCCTCGGAATTCCGTCGGAAAATTCCGAGGGATTTCCGAGGAAAAAAAAAATTCCGAGGAATTATTTCTGACGGCGTGTTTCGTCGGTATGTCATCGGAATAACGTTATTCCGACGAAATTCCGACAATTTTTTCCCTCAGAATCCTTGATGTTTTCTTGTAGTGATGGTCTTGTAGGGATCATAAGAATCTATGGGTCCTCACATACTCTTACCTGAAAGCCTAAATTTACTTTCCTTTGGATCCCCAAAATCAAATACATGATACAAAACTAATAAAAATATTGAACAAGTATATTTTTTTTATATTTAAGATTGACAATAAAATGAATAGAACTAGACCGATATCCAAAATGCTCATACCTTACATTCATTCATTTAATGATATCATTTTAACCCAGATTCATTATTTTTAAATCTCATATTAGGAGTGTCATCAGTGTAATTGGAGTAATTTGGAATAATTAAAATTAGAGGCAATGAAAAAAAATGAAAAAAATAGAGGTAACTAGAGTAAAACTTTTACTCTTATAAAAATGAGAGGAATATCTTGTTCTACAAATCCACTAAAAATCATTTCCTCTCACCGAACTAAAATGATTTTAACATGGTTTGTTTTATTCTAGAGTAATTCAGCTTGAAATTGTTTTTTTCCTCAAATATTTTACTGGCTATACAGTCACAGCCTTGGCAAGTTCTTTTAGGCGTGTTGTGCGGCATTTTCTCGTAAAACATTTAATAACTACCAAAAATAATATTAATATAAATAATTAATTAATTATAGCAGTTATCTATCTATCTGTGGTAGTCTCTTTATGAGTTCTCTTTAGGGAGAATTTGGTGTATATTCATAACACGGGAAAAACATACAATATACCCATGCTACGGTACCGGTCCGCGGCAGAGACAGGTTTGGGCCAAAAGGTGACGGAAATAACCTTGGAAGCGCGTGTGCGTGTCGAGGGAGAGGAAAAGAAAAAGAGCATGTGCGTAAAAGAGCTGTACCAAACCTATAATAGAATAGTCTGTCACATCTATATCATAACCACACACTTAATTATTCAAAACATCGCCAATTCCCGGCCATTAGGAACGTGTGGCTACTAATTAATCTCTCTCCCATTAATATCTCGTCTTCCATACTGCATTTCGGTAAAAATAGGAAACATAAAGTTAAATAAGGTATGAAGAAGAAGACAGAAGAGGAGTTAAAGCACAAGGAGACAACGAAGAGGTATGTAGTTTCGACATTAAAGTTCTGATAGAGAGCAGATTTTAGTAGGTGGGTTGGTGAATATGATATGTAGGGTACGTTATATAAGCAGTTAATTCCAAAAGGCCCATATCAGATGAACCGCAGCCCTCTTGTTTTATATTACAAAGGTGAAACCAAAAGATAACATACGTAACGATAACCATTAGATATCAGATAAAGGAGGAAGGTTTCTATACTAGAAAGGGTAATGGAAAGAAGCGATCTTAGAATAATTTTTGGTCTTTTCCGTGCGTATGCAGATGACGGAGCAGGACAACGTAATGATAGTAACAGGGTCTTGGGTCCGTGAGGATGACGGGAAATGGATCTTCGATTCCCTAACAGAGGAAGGCACAAAGAGCATTACCCTGACGGCCAGTCTGGAATATGAAGAATTAGTGAACTTGGTGAAGGAAGCTCTTAGCCTCGGCGGGACGACGGCGACAATAAAACTGCAGTGAATGGAAATCGACGATGGTGATGGGTCAACACCGCAGTTCATATCAGACGATCATGAGGTGGAGGTATTTGTCCAAATGAGGCGCAAAATCGAAGAAGTAAACCTCTTCGTTACCGTGAATGTTACAAATCAAACCCTGGCCAGAAATGAAAACGCTGACGACTCAGATGAGGACCAAGGGTTTGAGGAGGAGTGGCTGGACTTTGCGATGTCGGAAACACCTTTGACATGCCCACACCAAAAAAACGATGACGGTGGGAGTTTCGGTGGACCGCCGGTGCGTCCTATTCCACATATACAAAATGGAATAGTCATTCGCGAGCCAATCATTCGCCTAGAAAGTCCCACACAGCGCGAGAGTTATCGAGGGAAAGGGAAAGCCATCGACATAGGAGGGGACAGCGTTGGGTGTCGTGCGGATGTCATTCTCCCACGCATGTCAACTACCAAATCCGGATATGGGGGGAATGGAGAAAGTAGTCGTGCTGTGCGGCGTCGCTTGTTCGAGGAACCTCTGCACCGAGGGGACGAAGATGTTGAAATGGAGGAATCTGGCGGAGAAGAACCGGAGCCAATAGAAGGAGGTACAATTACAGCGCCCACCCCTGGCGCACAACCAAGTAGCCTATACACGTGGACGCGATTCCAAGACTCTCTGCATAACCTGCTTAACGACCAAAGCATAGAACCTGTACTCTTTGCACGCGATGCGCCACCTGTTATTGACAGCGCCGAGGAGGATGGTAAGTAAATAGGAAGACTATACATTATATAAATATAGTATAGAATAAATTCTAATGTTAACAAGGACGCTATTCATACTGCAGGCCTAAATGCAGCTTTAGAAGCTGTCCCATATGAAGGGGACAACTTGTTTGTGGGGCAGGTTTTCAAGTCAAAGACCGACTGCAAAATCAAAATTGCAATTCATGCCATAAATAGGAAGTTCCACTTTAAGACAAGGCGCTCCACACCCTCATTTATGGTTCTTATCTGTGTTGCTATTGACTGTCCTTGGAGAGTGTACGCTGCAAAGGTTGATGGAACTGGGAATTTTCAGATAAGACAAGCAACCCTGAGGCATTGTTGCTCGGTTGATGCTAGGAGGAACTACCATAAGCTGGCTACGACACAAGTGATTGGGGAGCTCATACAATCACGTTTTGTTGGAATAAAGATTGGCCCGACCGTCGCAACAGTAAGGAAAATGATGTCGGACAACTTCCATGTCAACGTCTCGTATTGGAAATCATGGAGGGGCCGTGAAATTGCTATGGAGAGTGTATTAGGATCGATGGCGGGAAGTCGATCCTAATGATGAGTTAGGTATAAACAATGATGAGTTAGCTGAGTTACTTTACACTTTACGGCTGAGTTACTTTATACATTACGGCTGCACGGCTGAGTTACTTTACACTTTACAACTGAGTTACTTTATACATAACGGCTGAGTTTCTAAACAATGTTATCATTTGTTTGCTTCACGGCTGTGTTTGTAAACAATGTTATCATTTGTTTGTTTCACAGCTGAGTTTGTAAACAATGTTATCATTTGTTTGCTTCACGGCTGAGATACTTTAATATGTTAAGTCTGAGTTACATAAAACATAGGCTGACTTACAAAACATTACTAAACAAAGTAGTAGTAGTAGCAAAGTAACGACACTCCAACCCCACAAACAAACACATTCCTCAAACACCGACCCTGACTCATACATTCTTCTCATTTTCTCTCAGATGCT
>NC_027756.1:24357136-24359171 GCF_000695525.1 Brassica oleracea var. oleracea
ACACGCCATAATTAATCGACAACTCAGTCCAATCAAGCAAGTGGAAAATCACATTAGAAATGTATTATATTAACATTCACAGCTGGGTTTTGCCATTTTACAATGGCTGAATTATGATTAATTTATTTACGGCTGAGTTTCGGTCACTTATGGCTGGGTTTATCGTAAACTAACATTCACAACTTAGTTACCTTATACGTTTTAGTTGAGTTAACTTTAAGTTTTCACTAAGTTAACATTCACAGCTGAGTTATTTTATACGTAGAGGCTGAGTTATTATAAAGATACGACTGAATTAAACAAACACATTATGACTGGGTTATAGTACTTAAAATACAAGAAATAAGAATTCGACATATTTACATTCAGGAACCGAAATTATCAGATTCAAAATACAGACAAGGCATCACTTTCAGAAACCAAAATTGTCAGGACCAAACTCTTCAAACATGTGGACGAGATTACGCCAGACTCTTGTTAACATCCACGGAGGCTTGTCGCCTTCGATTGCCCAAGTTCTCTTCAAATAGCGCATTTGGCAACGAAATAGCGTTCTGGCCACAAGATTAAAATGTGTCCAAACTGTCGAATTATGCCTTCGATCCCATGTGTTTTTGCGCTACAACAAAAGAGAATTACAAAACCGTTGAGAACACAACAGAAAAATAACTCATCAACGCTATGCTACCATTTTAAGTGGATAAACTGTTCTTACAGCGAGTTGAAGAAACCATCGTTCCTTAAAATGATCGGGAATTGTACGGTAAGTCGGCCAATCATGAACCCAGCCTTCTGCAAGAATCCACGGGATGACGAGAGAGAGATCACTTAAAAATTTGAACCAGATAGTACTGGTTGTGTCAAGTAATTCACCCGGACCAGCGTATAGAAGAGGGAGGTTTTCACGATTTACAGAGCTTAGTATCGCATTGACACTGTTCTCTAACATCGTCGAATAATAGGTTTTTTTTAGAGAGAGAAAGGTGTAAGAGAGGAGACAATATATAGAGAGGTACAGAACGTCAAACGTCTCGAGTTAAAATTTCCCAAGAAGCAGTTATCTTTTTCCCGCCAAACGTCAGGATGAAGTTACACTTTACGGCTGAGTTACAGACCACATTTATGGCTGACTTAGTAAACGGGGTTTAGGGTTTAGGGTTGCTTATTTAGGGTTTAGGTTTGCTTTTTTGGGTTTTTAAGTTTGGGATTTGGATTTATGGTGCAAGAATAGTTATAAAAACACAAATTCATGATAAACTAGGGGGATGTCCGCGCTTGGCGCGGAATATTGTATTATTATTGGTAAGAGCATGATTTTTTTTTTGGATAATGTAATTATGTTTTCGTTTTTATTTGTTAAGATCATTATTTGATGTTTTTAGTGTGTTATGTAGTAGGTGATAAGTTAATATATTTTGCATTTGTTTTTTTTTGAATAATGTGTTGTTGTGTGTATAGTACTTGTTAGTAGTCAAATGAGCTTCTAACGTAAACTAATATTGAATTTCAATAATTTTGCATCTACGCATTTGTTGATTATAAAATTAACGGTTTCATTGTCAAAATTGTATTATATTTTTTTTCATATTTTTGAAAATTATAATTTTTAAGATGTTTTTTGCCCTCTCCCCATATTTTAAACTTGGCCCCTCACCGTCTATGTATTTCGTTACATTTCTAGTGTGCGGTGCTTCTCACCATCACCGGAAAAAGACTCACATTTTTCTCTTGTTCTTCCTTGCCTTCTTCACCTATGAGATTATATGATATTTGTTCCAGATCAGGTTTATGAGTTTTCAGTTGTTCGGTTGCTTCCCACAGCATTGTAGGTTGTTCCAGTCAATATTGACTGCTCCTCTTCTTCCTTAGATTTCAGCTGATGTTAGGAACTGCATCTCCTTGGTTGAGTCAGAGTTTATTCGTCTTTGATTTTGTATTCCTCGTCGTTGGCTTACCGTCAATAGTCTCTGCTCGTTTTGGTTTTCAAGATCTAGTTTTTGGTGTTCTGACTTCTATGCTCTCTTTCATAGCTCGA
>NC_027756.1:24360224-24362618 GCF_000695525.1 Brassica oleracea var. oleracea
ACCCCACAATCGCCAACCTGGGTGTTTTGTGGAGTGTATCTTTTGCTTCTCCTTCTGAATGAGAACTTCTTCCTGCTAATGGGTCGGATATTGGTAGGAATATGTGCACTCAACATAGCGGGAATCATGTGCGTCAGCGGTTTAAATGAATTCAGAATTCTCTGCTCAATCTTCTCCTTCTTCAGATCCACGTGATACGCAACCCAGTGATTTCTGCCGGTTTGAAGACATCCGTACAAGTGATCCACATCTTCATACCACTTCAAGTTTGTTCGACAATGATCGGGAATCCTACCATTTATCATATCTTCATAACCATTGCCTTTGAACATGAACATTGTGGGTTTCATCTTGAACTGAGCGTAATCGTGAATCAAAAAACTTTGCCACCAAACGTCAACGAAGGCAATCCGCTTGGACCAGAATGGAGTGGACTATCCCATGGACCTTTTAATGAGGACGTTCATATACGCCACGACATACTACATAAATAATATTAACAAGTCAGCTGTAATCAAATATATAACTCAGCCGTTATATAATAAAAGAATATATAACCCAGCAGTAAAAATTAGTTAACACAGCCGTAATAAAATAAAATAATATATAACTCAGCTGTAATAAAGACTTACATTATCAAACACCCATCCATACTCATTCTCCGGCCACGGTCTCTCATGGATGAGTATGCTGTAGAAGTCACTCTCATGATCAGCTGTTCGTACTTCTTTTTTACCGGGCGCTGCTGGTGGTTTGGGTGAATTGCCTTGATGTGCTGCATAAGTTTCTCCAATAGCGCCGGATCAACAGGTGCTAGAGGGTCATATATTGCTGATGAAGGAGTAACATTCTTCCTCATGCACATTGTTCCATCATGTCCTACATTCGGAAAAACTAATGATGAAGAAACTGCCGTCATTGACAACCCTTTTGGAGTTAACCGAACATTTTTCTCCCGGTAGTCCTTAATTATAGCAGATCTAACCACTTCAGAATTCTCGACATCAGACTCCGGCGCGAATTCGTTCTGTTCTGCAACAACTTCGTCATTTATATCAGCCAATGAACTGTCCTCTACATCAGGTTGTACCTTGCATCTTGTTACACCGTCACGCGGCGGAGTCACCTTTTTGTACTTTGACCCAGCCTGTTTTTGCTTCTTTAGCTCAGCCTCGTGTTTCTTCTTTAACTCAGCCTCTTTTTTGTTAGCCTCAACCGTTTTTTTTCTTAGCTTCAGCCTCTTTTTTCTTATCCTCAACAGCTTTTTCCTTAGCCTCAGCCTTCTCCTTCCTCTTAAACGCAACATCTGCCTGCGCTGCTTTTTTCTTTTCATCGGCTTCCTCACCCTTAACAATACGCTTGCACCTATAGCCGCGTCCATAGGCTGGATCCTTAGCAGCCTTATCATCCTTAGTAGCCTTATCATCCTTAGTAGCCTTTGCAGGAGAAACTACTACGAAATCAAGAGGCCGCATATCAGTAGCTTTATCGACACTACCAAACTCCTCATCCAAAGTCCTTTTCACCCCTGATTCCTTTTCAAGCTCCTTGGCCAAATTCTTTTTCGGTCCAAACTCCTTACCAGTAGTCGCAGCTACTAACGCTGGACTATTAACAGACTTCTGATGCGTTCGAACCACCGGTGATGCCATCGATAAAGAGTTATCTGATAATTGTGGAGAGGGGTTATCATGGTTTTCGAGAATTTTCCCAATCCCCAGATCTTTCAGACGCTCCTCCAGTAAAGCATTCACCCTGTCATCAATGGTCTTTTGGTCCATCAATGGTCTGTTCCGGTCTAACTCGTAAGCTTCCAACCGTGAGTCAACCTGCTGATCAAATCTCCAACACCAACTCTTTGTTACCTTCCTTCTCGCTAGAACCCTTTCCCGCTGCTTCAGCTTCAGACTCATTCTGTGTCTTAACTTTCTTCTGCTTCTTAGTGGGTGGCTCAGCTTCTGACGAAACTCCACCCTTCATTCTCTTCTTCTCATTCCCCTTACCCTTTGCATTCATCTGCACTTCCCACAAACCTTTCACAAATCTACCTGAATGTATGTCTATTATCAACCTAACGAGTTGTGGGTCGTCATCTTCACACAGCCAAATAGGAAACATCTCTTCAATTGAGTCATTCAAAACCATTCTCCTCACACGCACCTGCAACACCAGGTTATAACAAAACTCAGCCTCCAAACTAACACAAAACTCAACTATCAACTAAAATAATTTAGCCGTGATTTAACACATAACTCAGCCATCAACTAAAATAATTCAGCCGTAATTTAACACATAACTCAGCCATTAAGTAACTCCGAACTCAGCCATCAAATAAATTAAGTCAGCGTTAAACCTTACCTCGCCATGCTTTTCGATTTCATGCTTTTCGATTTC
>NC_027756.1:24363018-24371536 GCF_000695525.1 Brassica oleracea var. oleracea
CCCCTCCCAAGCGGCACCTTCAACTCCCCCCCCCAAAAAACTCGTTGTATTGACCAGGATCAAATTTTTCTGTTGGCAATGGACCTGTGTTTAGCTTAGTGATCTTACCAAACTCGAGCAAGCTAAACCTTATAGCCTCATCAGCCATGAGACACCATATCTCCTTCTTTATAACTCGCAGCTGTCTACACAGTAGATAGTGCACGGTCCTACCAGACCACATGCTTTCGCGTTTAGCTAGCCTAGCAACTACTCCAATGGGAGAGTTCACCAGTTCTTCCCACACATCAAGTCTTATTGTTTCTCTAACGTGGGGGAAATGCCCTGGATGGAAATTGTGATTAATAACTTTACCATCTAGGTTAGAAGACCTTTCAGGGTAAAGTCTTGGTAATCCCCTGATTTAACTTCAGCAGCATCCATCTGATCATATAACCCAACAATAAAATCAGCCACAACAAAACAGTAACTCAGTCGCATCATAAGAGTAACACAGTCATAACATAACATTAGGTTATTCACGACACAAATATAACTCAGCCATAACATAACCATAACTCAGCCGCAGCAAAACCCTAATTCAGACGCAACGAAACCCCCAACAAAACAAAATCACAGCCGCAACACAACTCTATCTCAGTCGCAACAAAATATAAATCAGATGAAATATAATACATAACTGACCCACAAACTCAACAAAACACAATATATAACGTCGCGATATCCTACCGGAAA
Organism: Brassica oleracea var. oleracea; assembly: GCF_000695525.1. NCBI lineage: Eukaryota > Viridiplantae > Streptophyta > Magnoliopsida > Brassicales > Brassicaceae > Brassica > Brassica oleracea. The sequence goes on from NC_027756.1 coordinate 24,363,754, forward strand.
AGACGAACTTGGAGATAAGAATGTGGCGAAGACGGCGGCGAAGACGATTTCGTACAAACGAGTTCAGAATTCTGATTTCGGGCACGATGATAATAGAGAAAACAGAGTACAACGACGGAGAGCTATTTCGACGAAAAAGAAGTTAACACAGACAATGTCGATGACGAAGGGTGGGAGTATCCTCGCGGTTCCTTCTTCGACGGTTCTTCTTCGAGACGACAAAACGATGTTCTTAGTTAGTTTTTTTTTTAAAACTTCGGTTTAGTTATGTTGGAGAAGAGACGGTTTGGTTTCTATTGTGGTGGTGATGTGTAGTTTTAATTATTGATGTGGATTATATGTTTAAAAGTAATTTCAATTAAAAAAACTAACCAAAAGTCATTAGAATCATTTACTATGGGTGTCCAAACTAAATAGTCATTTTAAAAAGATGTTTAACACTTTAGTAATAAACCAACTTTTGTTATACATTCTAGTAATTTTCTATATTCTTTTTCCTCTTACTATTTGAGAAGAACAAAATTATTCATTAAAATGTCAAATTGTTCTAAAGTTTCGTTGTAACCTCCGAAACAAAGCTTCGCCACCACCAGAATCTTCAAAAATTGAATAACAATGAATTTGGGTAAAAAAACTAAAATCCTCTAAAACTTTTTGTCCTATACACCCTCCTAAATGCTATTGAAATAACGGATTTACATTTTGCTCCATTATTACGACGACATATGTTGGATTCCAGGAATTTCAAGCCAGGTGTTAACTTTCTTACAAAACATTATCGTCCTTCATACTGGCATCTGTTGTGATGTATGTGTGAATAGGATTCAAACTTTTATAGAATATTAAATTTACATAGCATCAGAAGATAAGAACAAATGACAAACGTATATGCATGTTTCAATATTAGGTAAACACAAGTACATAATATTGTTAGTTTATATCTCTCTCTTCTGTAAAGGTTCGGAATTTCTTTCTTCTTTTCCCAACTAAATTAACACGTTTTCAATTGTTCTGGTTAAATGTATCGTGGTAACCGGAGTATATCGTTTTCTTTTGAAATAGTGGACGGAGAAAAGAGAAGAAAATATGTAAGTGTGCGACGAAAAAACAAAAAAAGTATAAAAACGTGTGTGGTTTTAAGTTACGCCTTGACCATTCATTATTCTCTACGCATTGTATCACGCTTTCCACAGGTAATAGATATGCATCGAACGTTACACGTTCTGGCTTTTTAAAACTTTTTTATGGGTTGAGAATTAAGAGAATGAACTTTACACATTAATCAAAATCTGAGTGAACTTAAAACAAAATAAAATTGCGAGTGTTGCTAAGTAAACTTGTTTGGGTTAAGAAAAAAGTGACGAATTGTCTAAATCAGTTGTCTCTAATGTTAATTGGCAAATATATTCCTCACCAAGTTATAGATGCCTGTGGTAAGACAAAATGAAAAAGGAACAAATGCATGAAGGGGGTTAGTAAAAAAAAATAAAAAAAATAAAGAGTTGTAAGCTAACTATGGTTGCTATTTTGAGTTATGAGTTAATGTTCTAGTCATTTTGCTTAATATTCATAACAGCTTCATTTTTTAAGAATATAGTCATGCATTGATATATGTGTCAATTTGGTATGAAAATAGACAACGCTCTCCCTCCCCGCACGTAAGAGTCTTTAATACAATATTTGACATTGTGCAATACTATATATGTTAAATATATAGTACATGACAAATAATTTCTACCAACAACACATTATGAAGGAGATAAACAAGATAAGAAGGATAAGAAAGATAAAGACTTGGTAGATAAGTAGACAAAGGAACGGACAGAGGAGAAGGAGGAAGTGGCGCAGGGAGGGAGGGAGAGAGGGAGAGGGAAAGTATATTGTACTATTCTATATTTTTAAACAAAATGGAACACATCAACATTGTGTTTCATTTTAGAAATAAAATCTAACTATACTATATATATGTGTAAAGTAGTATAGATTTAAAACCGCGATTATGAAATATTATATAAAATTTATAAAATATATGTCTGTTTTAAAATTTTCAAAACATATTATGTGTACAAAAAATCTATGTTTTTATTATGTAAACTACAAAGTTCAATAATTATTTTACAAGAAACTGAAAGCAACTAATAATAGAAGGGGAAAACATATTTGTAAGAAAAAAAAAAGAAAGAAAAACAATCATTCAAACATAAATGGTGCATGGAAGGGGCAATATAGCAATCGTTACATAAATATCATAGCTTTCTCTTTGCTATGTATATGTACTTCATTTAAATCCTACAATGGATATGATCCCAAATTTCCCTTAATGTTCTAGCGGAATTTCGAGAAAAGTTCGTTCGTCCTATTTCTTGCAGAGTTTTTCATAACAGAGTGTGGAACTGATTTATGAATGAAAAAGAAAATTATATATGTATGCGTTTAGTACATGACTTTGATTTAGTCATGCAATCACATTATTAATATATGCATGAGTTCATCAAATAAATAATTACAAATTGGTTGTTCATCAATATATAATGTTAATTGTTTTATTACAGTCTGGATTTTCAGATTAACTCCTGTTTGCGAAATATGATGATTTTTTATGTATAATAATAACAACTATGTAATAACCCGCACCTTGCGCGGAATGTGATTATTAGTTTCGTTATTTTGAATTAAGGAAACATTAATCTGTTTAATATGGATATCGGTTCGGTTTTAGGTTGTTTTTTGGCTTTTTATCTCCTAAAATATAACTATCATTTTAAATTAATATTTATTTGGTTTGTTCCGTTAAAATATTTGATGTTTTTGTTTTTTTTCCTGTGATAATCAAAAATTACTATTTTTTGTTTGTTTTCATGTTATGAATCTTAGATAGTCGTGATGTCGAACCAATGGTTTCATATTATAGTTTCTAAACGGATAATAGTTAAAAAATAAAATTATTAGGACAAATCATTTTACTACAATTTGATCGATAGTGAAAGAAGCATTAAGAAAAATAATATTTTAACTTCCAAAAAATTAGATATTTCAGTTGTGGTAAATACTTAGTTATAAGGTGCTCACGTCAATGTGCACATGTATGTGTATGTAAAAGTATATAAATATAGTTGATAAATATATAAAGATACTGTTAATTAATATTAAATGACATTTTTTTTCAAAATAATACATGAAAATAAAAATTCTTAAAATAAATTATTTAAAAACAAAAATATTGTAAAATTTATATAAACTATAATATATAACTTATATATAATTATTTAAATATATGTATATATATGCATATAACGGATCAAATTGGATATCCGTTTCTATAAATATTGATATTTGTGAAATTTTTTTACGGATATTGCATTTTAGTATTTGATTTGCTTCGTAGAGTAACGGATATCCAGATTTTCGGTTTGAATCAAAACGCATAACGAATCGAATCAAAATTTATGAATAATTTGTCCAGCTCTATTCGTAAACAATAAAAATAACGTAAAAAAGAACCATGCGCGTGATTTTTGTATTAAAAAAACGTAAAATATATAGTGTGAACATATTTGTGTAGAGTTTGGCTGAAAACCTCTTTACATGTGACATGTGTCTATTTTAGTGTGAACGCATTTATTACAATGTTTCTACACGTGACATATGTCCAGTTTAGTATCAACGCATTTATTACCATATTTGTCTTTTAATATATCTTATTATATAAAGCTCGGTTCTTCGAAGTTGCTAATTAACATGATCGTGACACATGGCGACTAAAATATAAGATTATGACATGTGTTAAAAATAATAAATTTTTGTAAATATAATATTTGATAATATATAATTACTTATTATATAAAGCTTGGTTCTTCGAAGTTGCTAATTAACATGATCGTGACACATGGCGACTAAAATATAAGATTGTGACATGTGTTAAAAATATTAAAATTTTGTAAATATAATATTTGATAATATATAATTATAGTTATCTAAAATAAAGTATTTAATAGTGATTTTTTCTTTTTTATAAATCCTATTTAAAATAAAATTGGAAAGTTTATTTGAAAGTAATTTTCCCTTTTAAAAAGAACTTCATGAAAACATTATAATGAGATGGTGGCATAAATAAATTGTAAAAATAGTAACAATAAAATATCTAAATGTAACCAAAAATAATTAAATGAAAGTAATTTTCATTTTCATAAATCATAAACCAAATATAACTGTAAAACATTATTTTATAGTAATTATTCCAAATTTTCTTTATAGATACCTAACATAAAGTACTTGATAGTAATTTTCCTTTTCTAAAATCCTAAATGAAATATAGTTAAATATATATACATATATATTTATTATTTAAAATAAAATATAAGATAGTAATTTTTTATTTTTTTTAAACAGTTCCTAAACAAAAGAAAGGTTGAAAATTATTGAAAGTGATTTACCTTTAAAAAAAATGAGAAATTTTTTTATATTAAAAGTAATGACAAAATGAATTGTAAAAATAGTAATGTGGAAAACTTATTAATTTTAACTAAAAATAATTATTTGATAGTAATTTTATAAAACCTAAACAGTAGATTATTAAAATTTCTAATTAACATTATCGCGACACATGATAATAAAAAATTAAGATATATTGACATGTGTTAATTGTTTTATAAATATATGATAATTATCTAAAATAAATTGTTTGATAAAAATTCTTTTTTCAAATCATAGAAAATAGAATTTTAAATGAGTTATTTGATAATAATTTTACCTTTATAAGAATTTGATGAAGAACATGATACTAGAAATACTAAAGTAATGAATTATAAAAATAGTTATTTTAAAAATTATATAATTATAATTGAAAATTGTTATTGATAGTATTTTTCCTTTTCTAAATTTTTGAATAAAATATAATTCTCAATTTTGTTTTGATGAAATTATTTTACAGGAGTCTTTCTTTTCAAAAAAATCCTAAAAAGAATAAAATTTAATTTTCAAGAGTATTTGATAGTATTTGTTTTTCAAATCGTAAATAAATTTGATTTGTAAAACAACATTTTCAAATATTTCTTATAAATAACAAAATTTTATGTTTAATAATAAATTTTTATGTTTAAAAGATCACAATAATTATATTTGCAGATAAAAGAAATTTTTTATAAAAGATTTATTTCTTCACACAGCTCTAAATTTCTTTACTATTAATTTGCTACATCTTATGTGTACATAAAATTATGATGCCGTTGTTAATGAGCTTATGCCACCATTATGTTATTGCGTTTATATGCATAGAAAATATATAATTAGCTATAATGTCACGTTGAAAGAATTGAAAATATTGTCAAATGTGTACATTCAAGTGTTGGTGAAAATTATTTATTTTAAATTAAAATTAAAGAATTAGATTTTAATCTTTGAAATTTTGCGGTCTCAAATATTTATAAAAACATAAAGGTAAATATACTACATATTATATATTTTTTATTTTACTAAATTTAATATTTCAATTTTTATTTATTTTTATTAAATCAACTTTATGGATAAGAACTGTAAAAACAAACGCAAAGAACAAAGATAAAAAAATTTAGAGTAAAACATGTGAGAATATTTAGAAAATCACATTCTTATGCTCAATTTATATTTTAATTCAGTTGTGTAACATTATCTATTTAAATTGTGTTGCTTTTAATTTGTTTTAAACCCTATAAACAATCCGGAGGATTTACACCAAAAATATTTTCTATATGTTTTAAGTTTAATTACATACCATTCATATTATTTTTAATGTAAATAAAATTGAACTATTTATAAATTAAATAAAAAAATTAGTTAAGTTCTTAAATATTATATCATTTCAAAATAAATATCAAAGAACCCGTGCAATCTAGTACTATATAAAAGTTGAGGCCATTGAGGGCGTCCACGTAGGATGTTAAACCACCAATCGTATTATGACACATCCGATATTTAATTTGCTATTTTAAAAAAAATTAATATTAAAAATAATCTTTAAAAACAAAATTGATATTACATAAATATACTAAACTAACAAAATAGATATTAAATTACATAACTTTCTAAAAAATGCTAACTATTAAAGTAAAATGGAAATTCAATAGAAAATAGTAATATTAACAAAAAATATTCCTTCTTAGGTATATTTTAATGTTAAAATAGTTAAAATAACAAAAACAATTAAATTTTTTTTGACTAATATATAAAATAAGAAAATTTCTAATTTCTAATATATGTAGTATTGCGTGACTATAAATAATTTTCTAAGTTTCACATGGATCAAGATTTTCCGGTTTGGTTCACAGAGTCATTATGAGTCTGTATAAGTTGATGACAAAAAAAAAAAAGTTTCCAAATGAGTCTAAACTATGGTTGCATCTACTTACTTTGAGAAAGTGATAGTGAAAAAAAAGAGAAATCTAAACTATGGTTGCTTCTGCTTCTTTCTCGGTATTCCACGACCTCAAGCAGGGTTTTAATAAGAAGTTGTTTATTATAGGTTTTGCAGAGTGGTTATTTTTTGGGAGTTTACTTATAGGTTCATTGTTTAACTATCCATATATAAAATATACGATTTTATCATAATGTTCTAATGATATACCTATTTTTATAGATGCCTTTGGAAAGTTAGTTCTCATCAACAATGAGAATTTTAACTATCCAACTGGTGATGCATTTTAATTTTTTATTTTTAAATATGTCAATATTTCTAAAAAACCTGTTTATTTCATAGTAAAAAGAAATCAATATCGAATATGACAAACTAAAAAAGTAAAAACATTATACATATATTAACTTAATATATATGTTAATAATTTCGAAATTTAACATAAAGTAACTAAAAATAATAATTCATTTTAAAATGCAATAATTATAACAATTATAACTATAAATTTAACACATGATTTTCAAAATTTAGGCTATAAGCAATTGAAAATATTCATAAATAAAATACATTATATATAATCTAAGACTATAAATCAGTGAAAAAAATTCATTATACTTTGATTAGGATTTGAAAAGTTCCATAAAATCAATTAAAATAAAACTCAAACCAATAGCAAACAAGGTAAGTTAACAAAAGTAAAACATTATATGCTATTAAAATATTCAAAATAACATATATTATATATGAGGCTATAAGTCATTGAGAGTGTACACATAGGACTAGGAAAAAAAAACAATCAAAATATGAAAAATCATAATTATAGTTTACTATTCTTAAAATGTTAAAATTTCCAAAATTGATAACACAAAATGAAATTCAACATCAAATAAGGTAAACTATTAAATAAAAGCCTATAAGTCATTAAAAGCGTCCAATATGATTTAAAACAACCAACCATATTATGACAAATAAGCATTTTAATTTGTTATTTTTTAAATATGTCAATATTTCCCAAAAACTGTTTATTACATAATAAAAAAGAAATCAATATCGAATATGGTAAACTAACAAAAGTAAAAACATTATACATATATTAACTTAATATATATGTTAATAATTTCGAAATTTAACATAAAGTAACTAAAAATAATAATTCATTTTAAAATGCAATAATTATAACAATTATAACTATAAATTTAACACATGATTTTCAAAATTTAGGCTATAAGCAATTGAAAATATTCATAAATAAAATACATTATATATAATCTAAGACTATAAATCAGTGAAAAAAATTCATTATACTTTGATTAGGATTTGAAAAGTTCCATAAAATCAATTAAAATAAAACTCAAACCAATAGCAAACAAGGTAAGTTAACAAAAGTAAAACATTATA
>NC_027756.1:24371631-24381806 GCF_000695525.1 Brassica oleracea var. oleracea
AAAATGTTAAAATTTCCAAAATTGATAATACAAAATGAAATTCAACATCAAATAAGGTATACTAATAAATAAATCATCAAAATTAAATTGATTCATAGATATAGATACAATATTTTTCCTTCCAGGAACACAAAATAAAAATATACTCTTCAAAATAAAATTTCAAAAGTGTATTTTCAAAATAAATTATAAATCAATATCAAATGTGTTTTCTTTAATAATATCCAAATCGAAAAGCCAAACATAATCTTCATGAACAAGGAACGCGTCAAGAATATAAGACTTGAAGTGAATGAACAATAATAGTGAATGAGAAATAGTACAAAGAAAAATGTAAAACATCCGCGAGAGAAAGTAGACATACAAAGCCGAAGACAAAATCCAATAGACAAAAAATGTATCACACCAAAAAATTGGATAGAGTAGAGAATAATTCCAATATAAGAAAAATATTTGAAATTTGCATTCGCTCTCTCTGAAAGATGTTAAGTAAGAGAACAAAGATAGAGAAAGAGAATCGCAAGCCATAATTTATTTATGAGTTTCAAATTATTTTTAATCAATAAAAAAAACTAACGAATTTATTTATCCATTAAAATTTTAAATATTAATCAACATTATTATTTTATGTTTGTACAAATATTGTTTTAGTCAGTTACAGTCAAAATCTTCATAAAAACTAAACAAATAAGCTACACTGAAATAAATCTATCATGATGTGATCTACAAGATTTTTAAAAACAATTGTTATTTGAAAAGACCATATCTCTTATCTACATATAGACGCTCCGTTTTGGTAGGCGATAAAAAAGACGATTTGGTGACTGGGGTATCTCTCGTTCGACGCGGCATGAGTACGGCGGATCCGCCGGGATCTGATCCACCTCCGACGGGGGAGGGTCTGTCTCAGGGGGAAGCGCAGGGTTCGGAGCAAGAAATAAGAAGTGATCAGGAGATTTTGGTATCAAGTCAGATTTCGACGAAGGTTCTGGAGAATGTGGGTGAGAAGGCGATTCAGGAGATTTCAAATCTGGAGGTACAAAATGGTGGATCGATTCAGAGTCCAAAGGATCAGGTGGGAGGATCTAAAGGCTCGTGGATTGATGCGGTTCAAGGTCAAAAAATTCTGAGAAAGTATGATGTTGAGGTCACGATGAAAGACGGTATCGGATCGGTAAAGGTTCCAGAAGAGATCACGAAGGATGTGCCACCGCTATGGGATGATTTTCTGGTGGGAAAGTTTTTGGATACAGCTCCGCATATAGCGAAAGTTCATGCGATAGTGAACAAAATATGGAATCTGAATGACAAAGCCCAGAAGATAGAAGTGTATGAGGTCAATCAGACTACGATAAAGTTTCGTATTCCCAACCAAGCTGATAGAAGAAGGATTTTGAGAAGAGGAATGTGGAATCTAGCAGGAATCCCGGTGGTGATGACGAAATGGTCGCCGGTGGTTGAAAAGGAGAAGCCACCTACGCAATCTATTCCAATGTGGGTTCACATAAAGCATGTTCCAATATCGATGTTCTCGTGGCAAGGGCTAAGCTTCCTGACTAGTCCAATTGGGAACCCAAGTAGGTTGCATCCTGAGACAGCTCAATGTTTAAATCTTGATGTGGCAAAGATTTTTGTTAATGTTGATCTCACAAAGGAGCTGCCAAAGAGGATGAATTTTAATGTTCTGGGAGAGGATGTAATGGTGGAGTATGGGTATCCACGGCTACCAACAAAATGTCAAAAATGTGATAAGTGGGGTCATGCTGTCAAAACTTGCCCTATGGAGAAAGCAGCTCAGAAGGAGCTAGAAGAAGGAGAAATATGCGGGGAGAATAACAAGGAGGAAGAGATAGAAAGAATTGAAGTTAAGGAAATTGAGAGTGGTGATAAAGGTGGTGGAGTATTACATGTAGAGATACAAGCTGAGGACAATCAAGCCTCCATGAAAGAAACGTCACAAGACATTGAGAGTGAGAAAGAAAAAGAATGGTTGGATGTCTCGCCAGGGAAATCTAGTCGGCCTTCGAGTCCTTTGAAGTTTGGGCAGGTATCAATACTTACTAAATCGAGATTTGAAGTGTTATCACCAACGGAAGAGGAACAAGAAGAAGAAGAGAATCTGGAGCAGACAGAAGAAGAACATGAGGTAGTGCAGGAAGAAGATAACCTTACAAGGAAAATGTTACCTCGAGAGTCTAAGGTTAACCACAGATATCTTAGAGTTAAAGCAGGCCAGAAAACTCAGGATGCAGATCATGGTTGTTTGAACAAGAAGAAAACCCGTCGTCATTAATATGTCTGGGTTTATTGGAACATAAGAGGTTTCAACAAGTTTTCTAAGCATTTGGTGGTTCAGGAATGGGTCAGGAAACGTGGTTTTCAGTTTGGATGTTTAATTGAGACAAGAGTGAAGGAGAATAAAGCAAAGAAGATTTTGGAGACTGTATTTCCAGGATGGTCATATATCACAAACTATGATCATCACCGGTTGGGTAGAATTTGGGTCACTTGGAGTCCGAGGGTAAGGGTTACTCCCTGTTTTCAAAGCGCACAGTTGGTTACGTGTTCTGTTTTGTTGGAAGGGATGGTAGAGGAGATCTTTTGCTCCTTTGTATATGGATTTAATTTGGAGGAAGAGAGAAAGGAGCTTTGGAAAGATCTTAAAGACCATCATGATTCTCCTATAATAAGGAAATCACCATGGATTGTTCAAGGGGATTTTAACGAGATTCTTAGTGGAGTGGAGCATTCAGTGTCGGGTTCACAAGACTCGTTGGGTATGAAGGATTTTCAAGAAGTGGTTCAATACTGCTCTATTGTAGATATGTCATACCAAGGGCCTAGGTTTACTTGGTGCAATAAGAGAGATACTGGCTTGATCTGCAAGAAGTTGGATCGTACTATGATTAATGAGGTATGGGTGAGATCTTTTCCACAGTCTTATTGTGTATTTGAAGCTGGAGGTTGTTCGGATCATCAAAGATGTCGGGTAGTGATTAAAGCGGAGATAATGAAACCAAGAAAGCCGTTTAAGTTTGTAAATGCACTAGTGGATATGCCAGAATTCATTCCTGTGGTTGAGAAGTTCTGGTCTGAGGCAGAGGTGTTGTTCAATTCCACTTCTGCTTTATTTCGATTGTCAAAGAAGCTCAAGGCCCTGAAGCCGGTTTTGAAGCAACTGAGTAAAGAAAAGGTGGGGGAGATAGTAAAGAAGACAAGAGAGGCCTATGCTAAGCTTTGTGATGCTCAAGTGAAGACTTTGGAAAATCCCATCCAAGCCAACATTGAAGCAGAATCAGAAGCATACAGAAGATGGATTTTTTTATCTACTCTGGAGGAGAAAGTTCTTAGTCAGAAGGCAAAAATTCATTGGCTTGATGTTGGAGATGGTAACAATAAAAGTTTTCACAGGGCGGCTACAGTAAGGGAGATAAGGAATTCTATAAGGGAGATTAAGAGATTGGATGGTTCTGTAGCAGACTCGCAAGATGATATTAAACAAGAAGCAGTAAGTCACTTCCATCAATTTCTTATTCATACGCCTTCAGAGTATGAGGGAATAAGTGTTAATGAGTTGAAGTCGCTGGTAAATTATGAGTGTTCGGAGGATGATAGAAGCAGTTTGATGAGGGAGATATCTTCGGAAGAGATTCGAAAAGTTCTTTTCTCTATGCCACGAGACAAATCACCGGGTCCAGACGGGTTCACAAGTGAGTTTTTTAAGGCCTCTTGGGCGGTAACAGGAGGAGATTTCGTTATAGCAATTAAGTCCTTCTTTGATAAGGGGTTTCTGCCTAAGGGAATTAACTCAACCATCTTAGCGCTTATTCCGAAGAAGAATGATGCTGTATACATGAAGGACTATCGGCTTATTTCATGCTGCAACGTTATCTATAAGGTAATATCAAAGCTCCTAGCAAATCGGATGAAAAGGATTCTCCCTCTCTTCATATCTTTGAACCAGTCTGCGTTTGTGAAGGATAGGCTACTAATGGAGAATGTCTTGTTAGCTTCAGAGCTAGTCAAGAGTTATCACAAGGATTCTGTTACTGAACGGTGTGCAGTCAAGATAGATATTTCAAAGGCCTTTGATTCTGTCCAGTGGTCTTTTTTAGTATCAGTGCTTGAGGCATTAAATTTCCCGGAGAAGTTCATTGTGTGGATTAAGAAATGCATAGAGTTGGCTTCATTCTCGATACAGATAAATGGGGAATTGGCTGGCTATTTCAATAGCAAGCGAGGACTTAGGCAGGGGTGTGCTTTGTCTCCATATCTGTTTGTTATTAGTATGCAAGTTCTTTCAAAGCTCCTGGATAAAGCAGCAACAGAGAAACAGATGGGTTTTCATCCGTACTGCAAAGAGCTTCATTTGACACACATATGTTTTGCTGATGATGTTTTAGTATTCTCTGACGGGAAGAAGAAGTCGGTTGAGGGTATACTGGAGGTCTTTCAGAGATTTGAAAAGATATCGGGTTTGAGTATTAGTCTTGAGAAGTCTACATTGTATCTGGCTGGTGTTCAGGAAACAGATAGCGAGGCTATTCTAGACCAGTTTCCTTTTGAAAGAGGATCTCTTCCGGTACGATATTTGGGCCTTCCTCTTCTGACAAAACGGATGAATGTACATGACTATAGCCCTCTTATCTCAAGAATTCGGAATCGCATCTCTTCTTGGACAGCGAGGCATCTCTCCTTTGCTGGACGGCTCCAGCTAATTGGTTCTGTTCTCTATAGCATAACAAATTTTTGGATGTCAGCTTATAGGCTCCCAAACCAGTGCATTCAAGAAATAAATAGCATCTGTGCTGCATTTCTTTGGTCTGGACCGGTGTTATCAACGCATAAAGCTAAAGTAGCTTGGGTGGATGTGTTCAAACCAAAAGATGAAGGTGGTTTAGGCTTGAAAAATCTGGCAGATGCGAATAAAGTGTCTTGTTTGAAGCTTATTTGGCGTATTATCTCTACTAGGTCTTCTTTATGGGTTAAATGGATATGGAAATATCTCATTCGAAAGGGTTCTTTTTGGAGTGTTAATGAGAAGAGTAACAGTGGATCGTGGATGTGGAAGAAGCTTTTGAAACTGCGGCCTTTGGCTATGCAATTAACTAAGAAGGAAGTCAACAGTGGAGCCACCACCTCTTTCTGGTTTGAAAAATGGTCATCAATTGGCCAACTGATTGAGCTAACAGGAGCAAGAGGGTGTATGGACCTTGGTATTCCTATAAACTCTACGGTGGAGAAAGCTATTCAGTTGTACCGAGTGAGAAGGCATCGTGCTCACTCTCTTAGGCAGGTTGATCGCGAGATTATGGCTCTCAAAAATAAAGGTCTCAACCAGCTAGATGACATATGCCTTTGGAAGAGGGAGAATGGGGATTTTAAAACAGATTTCAGAACATCTCATACTTGGAATCTTGTAAGAAGTTCATCTCCAAAGGTATCTTGGGTAAAAGGAGTGTGGTTCACTGAAGCTACCCCGCGTTTTTCTTTCTTAGTTTGGCTTGCTATTCATGACAGACTAGCAACAGGAGATAGGATTCTTAGGTGGAATCCACAAGCCGTTTCTACATGCTGGTTGTGTAACACGGAAGCTGAGACTCGTGATCACCTATTTTTTGAGTGCTCGTTCTCTAAGGAAGTCTGGATTGGAACCATAAAACATTTGGCAGGGCGTGGAGAAGTGTATAAATGGGATAGAGTGCTTCGGATTGTTGAGAAGGGTTTACATAAGTGGAGTTCGACTGTGTTACTGCGTTATTGCTTTCAGGCCGTGGCTTATGCGTTATGGCATGAGAGGAATGTGAGAAGAGTGGGTGAGGCATCGCAGCCAGCTACCTGTCTGATTGCAAGGCTTGATAAGCTCATTAGAAACAGAATATCTTCTTTGAGAAGGAGGGTAGGAGGTAAATATGAGAAGATGATGGAGGCTTGGTTTAACAGAGGCTAGTATAGCTTGAGAGATATAGAAGCATATTTTCTTTTGGTTTGCATTTCATTGTATTTAAATATGGTAGCAGATAAAACTCTGTACAAAGGTTTTTTTCTATTTGAATAAATTTAAAATTCTTTCAAAAAAAAAAAAAAAAAAAAAAGCAAACTAAATGATGAATTCTTATAATCATTAGTCTGATTCACCTCATATAACATATAAAGTTTAAGATGCTCTCTGTTGAGTTATGTTGAAGAATATATTTAAAGAACAATGCTTACAAGTTAGATAAAAATAATAAAGAGTTTAAGAAATCATGTCAAATAAATTGGTTAAGATTTTTAATAAAATTATAAAGACGACCAGCAATTAATTAGCATGAAATATAACATAAAAGAATGATCGAAAAAATAATCAATATGAATTTATCATCAACAAACTAAAAACATACAAATTTATAAACTTATAACATTTTAAAAAATCTCAAGATTACAATAAGTACGCTATCTAAGACGTTCATTATTATCTTATCACCAGCATTTAGCAACTAGAAATATTTTTTTTTATCAAATTATATAATAGTTTATAAAGAATCTTAAAAATATTCATGGAAACTCCGAAACAAACATATATTATCTATCGTACCAAAATCATATTTTTCATATAAAAAAGTAAATTATGATATATTGTAATGCTATACAACTAAATAATTAGATCAAGTAATATATAAATATTATACTTTAGGTTCTCTATAATATTAATTCAATAAATAAAATATTATTTAACATTTGTTTAATTCATTATATTTACTTTAAATTTATATTATCTTACAAAGATTATTTAATATTAATTAAGGTTCATCAAAATATTTGTTTCGATTAAATTTTAAATCTCAATATTATACTATTACATATCTATATATATATATATATATATATATATATGTATAACAATCACACATTAATTATAAAGATTTTCTGAATATAAAGAAAAATTAGATATTATACAGATAGTTTAATTGCTTATGTTATTCAAATAAAATATGTATAAATTTTTGATAAAATATTATAATTTATTAACAGTTTACATACATTGAGCAATCTACATAATATTTTAAAATATAATTTAATATTTCAAAAACTATGAATATTTTTATAAACATAATTATTGCATCTATAAATACAAATAACTAAATAGCTAATAAGAAATCATATTTAAAATAAGAAAATTATATAAATCAGTTAAATTGTTAGCTTCAAAATTGTTATAAAACTAAACTAAATTATTAATACAGTTACGAGCGAGTATAAAATCTAGTAAGAGATAATTACGAGTTGATCAGATTTTTTTTTTTTGGCTAAGTCATGTCAAACATCAAGACGCATTCATGATCATATAGAGAGAAAAAAAGTACGCACAAAAAAACATTAACCCGATTTTTCTGGTTTTACAAAAGAATAAAACATTAGCGACTGATTAGTTTTTGTCTGAGAAAGGGGACTGATTAGTTAACATAAAATTGAAATATTATTTGTGATATCAACTAATTTTTCATTAAAAAAGAAAACGGATGGCATCAATTTTGACAAAACATTATGCGAATATATTTAGAAACAAATGCATGTTTTGCAGTTTCTTCTATTTTCTAAAAGATCAGAATAAAGTACCTAAAGAACGATATGTTTATAGAACAAAAATAATAATTATGCAACACAATAATTCTCAAACAAACGAAGCACTTGCAGTGAATCGGGGCATGTTACAAAGATCGCACAAGCCGTGTCGACCGCTGACAAAATCGTACTCTATGTCCGTCCCACCACCACATAGTTGCATGCCTTTTGTCTTGATCAACCTCTTCTTAGTTTATGATTATCTAATTCAAGCTTTCATTTGTATATATTTAAATCTCCCTTATATCTGTATATCTGAGCTATATCTCTATAACGTTTATTTATAGATGCGTTGTTCCAAGTTATCTTATCAAAACCATGATTGAATCTGACTTAACTATGATAAACAAAGCAAACAAATCGTAACCTATAATGAAGTTTGTTAAAAAAGAGAATCAAATCGAATCATCCTAGATGGTAGGTTACACCAAGAAACATGTTATTACTACTACACATAAATTCTTTTTCAAAAATATACTTAGAAAATATTTACAGAAGATTTAACTAGTGGTTACAATGATTATGACTTGTCAACGTTTCTGTAACATCTCTATTTATCTATATAAAATCCAAGATTACAAAATAATAATACAACACTGTTATAATTAGAAGATTAAAAACTGAATAGTTTATTATTAATCATAAAAATGGTTCCTTTATATAAGGATTACAAGTCATAGAAAAAGGAAAGTATCCAAAAACATAAACCAACTAGGATTAGGAAAACTACTAATACATAATAATGAAAAGATAACAATTACAAGGAAAAAGAAATAGAGTTTCCTTTTTTCCAAAGCATAAGCCGCCTCTCTCTCTTTCCTAAGGTCACGGCCGTCTCTCTCTCTCTCTCTAGGGTTGGGCCGTCTCTCTCTCTAAATGTATGGACCGGTTATGGACCGGTTATGGACATCCATCAATTGATTTATAAAACTTCCCCTTGGATGCCATAACCATTTAGGGATTATAATACGCTTAATGTTGCCTCGTTAAAACCTTATCATGAAAAACCCAGTGGGACAAAAACATGATGAAGGAAAAAAAGTACAACACGTACTACCCCCCATCATGACGTGATCAATGATCATTGCTGCAATGAGTTTCTCAATCTCATCAAACTATGGCTCTGCGGCCAAAATACACTCATGGACCTCATACATGGCTATCGATTCTTCTTGCCTTCGGCAATGCCACATACATTAGATATTCCAGTCCTATATTTATATCTTGATGGCGTCCCATGACCTTTCTTGTCGTGGATCATACCACGCACTTGAATATATATTAGGTCATGGACCTCGACCACACGTGCTTATGGACTGCCATATGATAGCTGATCTTTATTTTCCACTAGCCATAATACAATCTGGTCGGTCCATGTTGATATATCAACTTCAACTATAAATTCTCTTGGCTAGTGTTGCAGCGATGGTCTGAGATTTAATAGATAATCCGTATCAACTAATTAACCTCTCTTTAGGCTGGTTTAGTATAAAGTAAACACAAGGAATTCAAATTTCTTTTATAAGTATATATGGACTGAATTAGATTGTTCTTATATAACTCATTTCTATGATCTTTTATGATTGCATGAGTACTCTTTCGTGGGTTCATGATCCTCGTTCATCTCTTTATGTTCAAGTGCTATAAGTTTATGTATCTTTATACAAATGTGTGTGTGTCGACACTTTCATGTGGTTCCATTAGGTTCCATACATGATCTATAGATTTGAGATTTCATTATCCAGGATCTTTGTTACCTAGTAGCTTGGCGTCCCAAACTACATGGTTTGCCCAAACTACATGGTTTGGTACCTTAGATATTTAGCTGCGCAGCCTTTTCTCAATGTCTGGTCTGGTTTCCTTATGACATCGGATTTGTATTCTATGCACCATTCTCTTTTTCTTTCCGAGGTTCCTTATCTTATGGAACACTTTGGTCTATCTTGTATAGACTCTGTAGCAACTTGACTGTGTCTTTTTCTAGGACATCAGATTTCGTTTGGTGCTAAGCTGGTTATGACTTAGTCATTCTTTTCTTTTCTTTTCGGGTCAGTGTCTGGCATCTCGATTAGCTAGCTATGTATAATCTTTTCTTTCTTT
Source organism: Brassica oleracea var. oleracea (assembly GCF_000695525.1). NCBI lineage: Eukaryota > Viridiplantae > Streptophyta > Magnoliopsida > Brassicales > Brassicaceae > Brassica > Brassica oleracea. The sequence continues at coordinate 24,381,337 of NC_027756.1, forward strand.
GGAAGTCTATAAGTCTAATCCAATCTTTGCCAAGACAATGATGGTTGATACCATTCTGTTTCTTATCATTCTTTACTCTTTACCAGCTTATAGCTTTCTCCTTTTAATGTTGGATAGTCGGATTCATTGATCATGCAATCCGTGTACCTGGCCACTTTCTGATCACCCATATTTGGCTCAAGGTCTCTTAGAAGTCGTGGGAGAAAGACATATTCTTATCCAACATATATTCCCAATCCTCTTCTGAGGTTCCATCTTAGACGGCACATATGTTTGTGGTGGTTTATTCAAAGTCTCTTAAGATGGTGTATGTCTGGTTTATGACCCGTATTCAATCTGAGATGGAAATATCTATGCTCACTTATATGGCCTGATATATTTTTACTTTATATACATGTAAATCCATGATGTCCCTAAGCATTAGGATGGATGTCCGATCCTTATAGGTAATGGACTGCACGACCAAGCCG
>NC_027756.1:24381920-24382744 GCF_000695525.1 Brassica oleracea var. oleracea
ATCACGGGTTTATCCTCTCTCCCCCTCATGAACATACTATAATTTTGTGATGCTTAGGACAATAAAGCCTAATGAGTTGCCCTTTGTGTACATGTTTCACAACGCGAGATCTTATGGGATAACTCTTTGTGCCTTCTCAATATCAATCTTTGCATCAAGTTTAGACTAGGATGGCTAATCCGGTCTTGCCATAAAGTGTATAATTTTCGTGGGATATATCAGTATGGTCACCACGGCTCTTGCCTCTTATCATACTGATCTGTAGCATAGTTTTGATCAGTAGATTACATAGGTATAGTCTTGACCACTTTCTTAAAGGGTCTTAGGCGTTTTCTTTCTTTCTTAAATTTGAAGGAACTTGTTTCCTTTTGCCCATTGTTTCTATTTGGAAACCATATTAACTCAGTGGGTCATATATTCTTGGGTGTATATAATGCCCTTTAGGCAATGCCTTAGGCATATATTTCTTACTAGGCTACTACACCGTACCATAATGCCTTTTAGGCGATTTCTATATCAATCATTCACATTATCAAGTAAGATCAGGAAAGATATAATAGTAATGAACTCAAATCAATTCTATAATTATATATAAAATCGTGAATGACAATTAGGTTTAAAGCAAAACACAAATCAAAGACTTAAAACACAATTAGCATGTCGAGATCTTTCTTTAGTCAATAGACATGCCGGCCACACCATCAGTTACATTGGACACGGCTGCCTTGGATTCATCCTGATCCATATCAGTCTTATTTGCTTCAGGATATCTCATCTCACTATTTCTTTTTAGCAACTGATTACTCTGCTCAGTTAGGCATGGG
>NC_027756.1:24384123-24389898 GCF_000695525.1 Brassica oleracea var. oleracea
GGATTTCCATAATAATGGATTAGGGTTTTAGGGTTTGATCATTATGTTCTTAGATTAATCGGTATACCTTTGTTTGTAGGGTTGAAACCAGACCACCAAAGAGAACAGATGAACCTCGAACTGGACGCGAGCAGGAACGGGACGCATCTGCTTCCTATCGGGTTCGCGAGCTGCTTCCTATCGGGTTTGCAAGCTGCTGGTCGGGATTGCGAGCTGGAGATGTCCGAGATGCAAGCTGAGGACGGATGGGATCGTCTTAAGCTGAAATCGGATGAGGCTGAGACGGTAATGCTTGCTGGAACGGACGGTATGCGATCGGGTTAGGGTTTAGGTGCGATCGTCGACAAGGTTAGGTTTTAGGTGGTTGGCGATTTAGGCTCAGGGAGTTTAGAGAACGTTAGTGCTGATAACGTGTTATAATTAGAAGATTGAAGACTGAATAGTTCTGTGTATTATTAATCATAACATGAGTTCCTTTATATAAGGATTACAAGTCATAGAAAAAGGAAAGTATCCAAAAACCTAAACCAACTAGGATTAGGAAAACTACTAATACATAATAATGGAAAGATAATAATTACAACGAAAAAGAAATAGAGTTTCCTTTTTTCCAAAGCATAAGCCGCCTCTCTCTCTCTCTCATAAGGTTACGGCCGCCTCTTTCTCTCTCTAGGGTTGTGCCGTCTCTCTCTCTAAGTGTATGGGCCGGTTATGGACCGGACAGGTTATGGACCGGGCCGGTTATGGACATCCATCAATTGATTTATAACAAAAACATCACTAATTAAATTTTTGAGATACCAAAAAATATTTGACGATACTTTTTCCCGGAAAACCTTGCTCGCTAACAAAATGTCAACTTTGTATCCAAATAACCAAATATTTCCGGTATATATATGCTAATTTTCATCATCTATTTTATATTGGTGTAGCATCATTTTGCATGTTTTCAGTCTGGGGGAAAATGAAAAAGAAAACAAAAATAAACAATTTAAAATGTTGAATTTGGAAAACTACCCATCAGAGTGCACAAGTGTACATCTAAAAATTACATGTATTACCATCCAAGGCCAAAGCTCAAAGCCCTATATAAAGAGATTCTTCCTGCCCATTCTCAAAACAGTCTTCTTCAACCGTAAAACAAACACAGAGAGACCAAAATATCCAAACCCGACTTGTTGAAACTCGATTCAAACAAACCCATTTTCATTCTTAGAACAAGCATGAAGAGAGTCAGAGGTTTCAAAATTGGACATAGATCTGTCAAGATATTCAAATGGATCCGATCAAGAAGAATTCGAACAATGAAACGTCAGTACCGGTCACGAATTACAAACCCGATCGCCGGAATACGGTCATTAGCACGGTGTCTAAGCCATGGAGCCAAGAGACTGTGCGGTGGCAAGAATGATTTGGGTCAGGGTCAGATCCGACTGGGTAAGGATCCAAAAACGGCTGTTCCGAAGGGACACTTGGTGGTTCACTTCGGCGAATCAGACGGCGACACGCGGCGCGTTGTAGTGCCGGTGATCTATTTCAATCACCCATTGTTCGGAGAATTGTTGGAGCAAGCGGAGCGGGTTCATGGGTTCGATCAACCTGGTCGGATCACGATTCCTTGTCGGGTTTCTGATTTTGAGAAAGTTCAGACGAGGATCGCCGCATGGGATCATTGCCGCAGGAAGAGAACTTACAAGATTCTCTAGTTTGTCACATTTCTAGTTTTTTTTTAAATAGTCAAAAATCAGAAAAAGAGAATAAAGAAAATACAGGAAATTTGTTAATATTTTTAGTTTCTTCTTCTTCTTGTATTATACATTTATACACGGCATGCCGATACATAATTGAAAGATTGTGTTTATTTTTATGCATTTCTTTTATCAAAAGAGAACATAGTTAATAAGTTTTATATATATTAGAAGATTTATCTGTGATTTTCAATTTTATGGTAGCATAGGAAGAGTTTGATTGTTATTCTGTATTGGCATTGCAGTGGTACGAATACATCTTGTGTATAGCTTGTTACTATTAACTGTACTAAATGCAATCTAAATGGACTAAAATCTTGATTGGTTATTCTGTATTGCAGTGGTATGAATGCAACTTTTTAGTTCTTAATAGGTTTAGTTTTTTGTTGAATCTTAGAGATGAATTTTTTTATTAAGTGGTTATTTCATTGGTTGGAAATGTTTTGGCTGATGTGGCATGCTTTATAGGGTTTAAAATTAACCCCCTTTTATATCAAGGAGATTGTCAAGTCCTTATAGTTGTGTAAATTGCAATAATTTTTCCTATAATTATATCATCGTTCTTCTGTTCATATCGTCACAAAAGCCTCAGTTAGCAATCAAAAACTTGTTATATTAACTGAACTAACTCGGTTTCTTATTACAGTTACTTGTCATATATAATGGTGAACAAACAACGGTACGAAGCTTCAGTAGCTCAGTTGGTTAGAGCGTGTGGCTGTTAACCACAAGGTCGGAGGTTCAACACCTCCCGGGAGCGTTCTTTTAGTGTTTACTAACTTTTCTTCTGAACGGGTTTTACGACAACACTATCGACATAGCTGCTTGTTACACAAAAGCTAGGAGCACTACGAGTCTACCGGAGGATTTGAAAGTTGCTGGGAAATGCACATTGAGATTGACTCTAGTTTCAAAAAGGGATACAGTAGGAAAGGAGCGATTCAGTTTTTTTTTTCATCAAGGAATACGAAAAAGCCATGGATACATTGACATATCAAGAACGTCTGAAGCATGATCCTAAGAACCAGGAGTTGTTTGATGATGTTAGAAATTTCTGCATCTCGTTTATTATTAAAGCTATGTAATCCGAGTCAGTGTGAAGCATATAGACAAAGCGAACCAGGGTGATCTGGCGCCAGTAGAATTGAAGGATAGACGAGCAAAGGCAATGCAAGATCTAGATATTGGGGGTGATTGGTTGGGTTGTAGGAGCTGACTTTAGCTTTAATATTAATCTACAGCCTTTAAATCACCGATCATGCTTTATCTTGTTCTTTAAAACTACAACCAAAAATTAAAAAAATGGCTGTAAAAGCCTTATTTTCTAAATCCCTATCTTTTGTTGGGGAAAGTCACACGGCGCAGCGAAAATACTAATGGTCGTGTTCCCATGATCTTGTGCGAACCTGTGAGGAAAATACTTCGATGATGGCAAGATATCAAAGTTGCGATAACTAAATGAGACACACAATTTTTACGTGGAAAACCTCCTCGATGTGAGAAGGAAAAACCACGGGACCGTAGTCCACTCAAAAATCCACTATATAAATGGTATGAGTACAACCACGTCCTCCCTGTTCAACAGCCTGAACAGAACAGAGAGTCTAGCTACAAAGAGCTATCTCCAACACAAACAACAAAAACAAGAGAGCAACACAAAGCTTCAAAACCGGCAGCAACCAAACGACCTCAGCTCACAAAGATTCCGGCTTCCAGAAACTAATCCAACCGTACAAATCCAAGATAAACAAGTCGACAATACCTCTGCCAAATTTCAGCTCAATAAGAGAAGATCTCACCGTTGGATTTACCAAACACCCAAGACTGCTCTGCTGAAAAACTATGGCGATCAGCTTCAAGAAAACCCAGACAACAGAAAATCCAACCGTTGAAATCCAAATCCCTTCGGTGAACCTCTCACCCACTGACTGAAGAAGCTTCCCCCAAAATATCAGCCCGATCAGGATCCTTTTGACCTTCCAAATCCAGTCTTGAAACCACCTTACGAGTTTTCTCCTTCTCTCCCTTTTTCTCCTTTCTCTCTCTTTTGTTTCTTTTTGTCAAAACTCTATTATTGTGTCAAGTGCCAAAGGGGAGCATTAATTATTTCTTAAGTTCACCCCAATTGGTCCTCTCCATCTAGGAGGGACCCAACAAACTCCCCCTCCAACTAGATGGAAGAGACAGCCATTCCGGCTATCTCTCGGCATACCTCAAGCTTCCCCCTCGGTAATGACTTCGTCATCATATCAGCTCCATTATCATCCGTATGAACTTTCTCAAGTTCCACTTCCTTAGAAGCAACCACATCACGTATCCAATGATACCTCCTCTGAATGTGTTTTGACTTCGAATGAAATGTAGAATTCTTCCCGAGACAAATAGCGCTTTGACTATCACAAAGCAACACATACTTTTCTTGCTTGAAACCGATCTCTTCACAGAAGTTCTTCATCCACAACAACTCTTTACAAGCTTCAGTTGCGGCAATGAACTCTGCCTCAGTGGTAGATAGTGCAACACACTTTTGCAACCTTGACTGCCATGCCACAGCTCCACCCGCAAATGTTACCAAGTAACCCGAAGTAGACTTGCTAGAATCAGCATCTCCAGACATGTCAGAATCAGTGAAACTGACCAGCAAAGGCTTCTTACCTCCGAATGTAATCTTCAAATTAGAAGTCCCTCTGAGATATCTCAAAATCCACTTCACAACATTTCAATGTTCTCTTCCCGGATTTGAGAGAAACCTGCTGACAACTCCAACGGCGTAGGCTAAATCCGGTCTTGTACATACCATGGCATACATCAAACTACACACTGCAGAAGCATACGGGACCTTCACCATATCTTCCTTCTCCGCATATGTCTTCGGACTTTGTTGACTACTCAGTCTTAAGTGTGGAGCAAGATGAGTACTCAACACTTTAGACTTGTCCATGTGAAACCGCTTAAGTACTTTTTCAATGTACTTCTCCTGAGATAAGTGAATCAGCTTCTCACCTCTATCCCGAATAATTCTCATACCAAGAATCTGTTTCGCTGGACCCATATCTTTCATGGCAAATGACTCACTGAGATGCTCTTTCAGCTCCTTAATTCTGTCCATGTTCCTGCCCACAATCAACATATCATCGACATACAGCAACAAGATGATAAAATCATCCTCACCGAACACCTTCACAAATACACAATGGTCTGAATCAGTCTATGCATAACCATGCTCCCCCATAACAGACTTGAACTTCATGTACCACTGCATTGGTGCTTGCTTCAATCCATAAAGGCTTTTCTTCAAGCGGCAAACCAAATTTTCTTTGCCCTTTTGCACATAGCCTTCCGGTTGTTCCATGTAGATCTCTTCCTCCAAATCACCATGAAGGAAAGCAGTCTTCACGTCCATTTGCTCAACCTCTAGATCAAGGCTCGCTGCCAATCCAAGTACAACCCGAATGGATGACATCTTCACAACAGGAGAAAAGATTTCATCATAATCAATTCCCTTCTTTTGGCTGTAGCCTTTCACAACCAATCTAGCCTTGTGTCGAGGTGGCAAATTATCATCCTCATGCTTAATTCTGTACACCCACTTATTAAGCAGAGCCTTCTTGCCCTTAGGCAATTCCACCAACTCAAAAGTATGGTTCTCCTCAAAAGAATCCATCTCCTCATCCATGGCTCCAAACCACTTATCCTTGTGTTCATCCTCCAAAGCGTCATCATAGCTTTCAGGTTCTCCCCCATCAGTAAGTAATACATACTCACTAGGATCATACCTTGTCGACGGTTTAAGACCTCTCTCGGATCTTCTAACAATAGTAGGTTGGTTCTCAACAGCTGGTGTCTCACCATGATCGTCACCATGATCACCACTACCATCTTCATGTGCGGGAGCATCTGCACTGGGTGCATTATCCTGAACCTCAACCTCAACCTCACCGTGAACCGATGTAGAAGGAGTAGCCTCTGTATCGATCAAACCCTCAAAAATCTGAGTTGGATTTTTGGACTTGTCAATGTCCTTTAT